>NW_027506897.1:600000-602500 GCF_052324685.1 Brachyhypopomus gauderio
CAGATGCACTCTGTTTAACAGAGACATGGGCTAGAGTAGACGAATATGTAAGTTTTAATGAAGCAGCTCCTGGATACAGTTATGTTCATCAGCCCCGTATCACAGGGCGTGGAGGTGGAGTAGCCACAATATATGACACAGATATAGGTTTTACTGTAAAACCAACCACCTCTATTAACTCATTTGAGGCTTTGATAGGTGAAATAGGCAATAATCTTATAGGCAATAAAACAAAGCTTAAATTAGTGACCACCTATCGACCGCCGGGTCCCTACTCAGAATTTCTTCAGGAATTTGCTGAGTTTCTTTCGGAACTAGTCTTAACCATCGAGAGATTTTTAATTGTGGGTGATTTCAACATTCATTATGAAAATGAATCAGACCCACTGAAAATCGCGTTCCATTCAATCCTAGATTCAGTAGGTATAGCCCAAAATGTGACGGGGCCTACCCACCGCTGTAAACACACCTTAGACTTAATACTTACTTACGGATTTAACATAGAACATTTGGCAGTTATCTCCCAAAACGACGCCATTTCAAATCATTTCCTACTAATATATGAAATAGTTCCAACCCGTCTATTTAAAGACCTACTCCCAGCCATTGCTAGGCCCTTACTTAATATGATTAACTCTTCCCTTAACCTAGGGTACGTGCCCAAACAATTAAAATGCACCGTAATTAGACCCTTGATTAAAAAACAGAATCTCGATCCACAGATTCTAGCCAACTATAGACCCATTTCTAATCTCCCATTTATCTCTAAAATTCTAGAAAAAGCAGTTTCCAATCAGTTAAACCACTATCTCCAATCAAATAGTATCCATGAAAAGTTCCAATCAGGATTTAGACCAAACCACAGCACTGAAACAGCGTTACTCAGGGTAGTGAACGATTTACTAATATCGGCCGATACTGGGCTCGCCTCGTTCCTTATACTGTTAGATCTTAATGCAGCTTTCGATACTGTAGACCACAACATTTTGCTGGATAGACTAGAAAACACGGTAGGTATTGAAGGAGTCGCACTTTCCTGGTTTAGATCATATTTGACCGACCGCTTCCAATGTGTAAGTGTTAATAATAAAACCTCTAAATCTGTGCAGGTTAATTATGGTGTCCCACAAGGGACAGTCCTAGGACCACTTCTATTTACACTGTACATGTTACCCTTAGGCGAGATTATGCATAAGCACGACATCAGTTTCCACTCCTACGCAGACGACACTCAGCTATATTTATCGGTAAAACCCGATGATTTAGGCGTAAACAGTAAAATCGAGAAATGTGTAGAGTAGATAAAACATTGGATGTCGTATAACTTTCTAGCACTAAATCCCGATAAAACAGAGCTAATAATAGTCAGGTCTAGGGCCGCGAGAGACAAGATACGTAATGTAGCATTGAATCTACATTCTTTTACTATAACCCCCAGCGCAGAGGTAAATAACTTAGGCGTCACAATAGACTCAGATCTCTCGTTCGAAACAAACATTAATAATATAACTAGGGTAGTGTTCTTTCACTTACGCAACATTGCTAAAATTAGAAACATATTAAATACTAGTGATCCGGAAAAACTAATCCATGCATTCATGTCCTTTAGCCCCACGTGATTATGAGACGAGTCACAGGTGAGACAGATTATCACATGACATAACCATAACCACGGAGATCCACTGACGCAGACAAAGCACGTGGACAACGTTAACACATGCCCAAAAGGGAGGGGCCGGGGTCCTCAACGTGACAGACGCCCCCTCCAAGGGCACTACCCGTCCCAGGGTGCCAACAGGACCGAGTCCCCCGAACCCACGACGATGGGCGGATTCAACGAGCTCAGTCCTGCGTCTGGGAGGTGCCCGCCCTTGGTGAAGCGTCCGCCACGGACCGCCTAGAACACCCTCCCTGGGAACACAGGGGAAAAGACGTTAGACAACGGCACGGTCACAAACACACAAACAGGCACGCTTACACACATAGACACAAACGGAAAGAGGGGGTTTGGTACACATACGGGCAGGCTTACAATTACAGGCACACACACACATGACATAGGCGCCAGGCTACGCGCCAGGAGTAGGGCGATAAGAGGAGAAAGATTGGGAGCTGCAGGTGCTGCAGCGAACGGTCCTCCTCCAGCCTTTGCTGTAAAGCCTCCGCCCGGTGCAGCGCGGCTGGCGGACGCGCCGGGTGCAGCGTGGCTGGCGGACGCGCCGTTTGCAGCGCTTCTGGCGGACGCGCCGGGTGCAGCGCTTCTGGCGGACTCTCCCCCCAGCTGGCCGTATGGTACGCCCACCTCGCTCCGCGACCTTCCTCTGGAGTCGACCGTGGGCGCTTCCACCTCCATCTCGGTCGCCTCACTGCCCTGGCTCCAGCTCATGGGCTGCTCCGGGCTGCCACCCCGGGAGCAGTCCCTCCTCTCTCCTCCGGAGCGTTTGGAGGACGGGGTCCACCTCCCTTTAACCGTCTCGGCCGACAGTTCTGAGGGGGGAGG
>NW_027506897.1:607500-755000 GCF_052324685.1 Brachyhypopomus gauderio
GTTCTCCGTGTGTTTTTTGGTTCTCCTCCGTTTTTTCGCTGTATCGACGCGTTGATTATTATCCGCGTGTTTTTCTTTTGTTGTTTACTTACCTGGTTTTGTTGTACATCGAGATTCCTCCGTAGCGTTGAGCTGTTTTATCCTTTGGGGTTTTGATTTAGTTTTCCCGCTATCGCGGAGGTTTCTGTTTTCCGTTTTTGGCATTTTTCCTTTGAGGTCTTTTGGTTTTGGTTTACCCGCATCCGCGAAGGTTTCCGTTTGGTGCGGTGTGTAGGCCCACCACAGGGTGGACACGTTCTAGCACCTATCAACCACTGCCCCAACTATGGGCAAATAGCCCCACTGCCTTGTGAGTAGCCTTTTTTTCAGGCAAGGGCTAAGGGAGCACACCCTGACAGAAAAGTAAGGCGCTGATGGCGCGCAATAGGCGGACCTGAACAGAAACAGGATCCGGCAGCCTCCTGCAGATAGCGCACCCCCTACAGCACTTAAAAATCTCCTGGCGCAGGTATCCACCTCTGACCAGTCCCACCAGGATTTCGCGGGCCTTTTTTGTGATTGTTGCGGGCTAAAATGTTTGATGTTGCGGGTGTTTTTCAAAAAAAATTGCGATGGAAGTTGCGGTGTGTTTTTGCTTTTTTGTGAGTACATTACAATAGGGAGTAAATGTTGTATGGTTTCCTCTATTTAGTAGTCCATTTTAATTATCTATTTACCTATTTATTCAGGGTTGGCAACTTTTCAAGATCGCTTGGAGTGAGATTTGAACCTGGAGGGGGTGGCGAACATTAATTGTTGACGGGGGGGGCGGGGTTAGGGAACATAAGTTGTTACCGGGCGGCCTGTAAAATGGACACAAATTAAGTATTATATCGAGATCGATCGCCAGTGGTTGGCGCCAGAACGAACTAGTAACTCATAGATATGGATCAGAGATAAATAAACATTCTCTGACTTTAAACTTTATCTCAGTTTAAAGTTTAAACTTATAAACTTTATCTCAGACCCTCGCCGCTTGCGTGCGCTGCAGTGACTTCGCGGGCTACCGTTGTATTGTGGGGAATGTAGTGTTTATGCGTGCAAAACACCATCGGGCGGCTGTGGCCGACGGGCCGGTTCTAATAGTAATTAAATATCATCCAGGGGGCCATAGATAATCAATTTGCGTGTCGGATCTGGACAGTTTATCCCCGCTTTCATGTAGTGTACCGGGATACTGCTTTCCCGATCTTTTTGCCGTTATTTTCGTCGCTCATGCTGCTTTCAGTCTGCTCCTCTAGAACGTATATACGGAAGTAAGGCAGGAGTTTGTCGACGTCACATCAAGACGACATCAGTGATTGGTCAAATTTGCGGGAAAGTTGCGGTGATTGGCTGAAGTTGCAACACTGCCCTGAATTCGCGGGGTTTGCTTGAAGTTGTGTTGAAGTTGCAAATCGCAACATTGCAACTTTCTGGAGGGTCTGTCTGACCAATGGTGATATTACCGATCCACATCTGGTTGAAGTCTGACAGCGATGGGGTGTCTGGCGACGGGGGCAGGTTTGAATTGGCTGGGAGCTCCTAGTTAGAGCCCTACATGTCAGCGTCATAGGGTATTATCATGGGGTATTATCATGGGGTATTATCATGGGGTATTATCATGGGGTATTGGTCGCTCACAGCTGGGGCTGAGTGGCAGCTGTTCTCGGCAGACCCCTGTGTGACTGAGCAGCCCTATTTAGGGACCGCACTGCTCACCTTAGTTTTGAGGAGGGACCTAGAAAAGGTGTTCTAAAAAATGCCCGCTTAACTTATACCTGGACAGGCTACCGCACCTGTCGGGTTATTCCATATCTGTGGTCGAAACAGGAAAAATAAGTATTTTAATTTTAAACTGGCAACATGGAATATAAGAACCCTCCTGGACTCTTGTGGTGGATCTGAGAGACCCCATAGTAGAACAGCCCTGACTGCAGCTGAGTTGGGTCGCTATAACATTGATATTGCTGAGTGAAACCAGGCTCCTTGATGAAGGCTCTCTTACAGAAGAGGGCATGGGCTACACACTGTACTGGAAAGGTTACCCAACAGGTGGGCAAAATCATCTACATGGTGTGGGGTTGGCCATTAAGAACACGCTACTGCCAAGACTCAATGAAGCTCCTGTGGGCATTAGTGAAAGATTGATGACCCTCCGTATTTCCCTGGTGAAGAACCGTTTTGCTACAATTCTTAGTGCGTATGCACCTACTATGCCATCAGACACTGAGACAAAGGACTCCTTTTATCAGTTATTGGATGAGGCTCTCTGTCAGATCCCCAAGACTGACAAGATCCTACTTCTTGTGGACTTTAATGCACGTGTGGGACAAAATAGCAAAATATGGAAAGGAGTGCTTGGCAGACATGGGATTGGTCAGATCAATTCAAATGGCATGAGGCTACTTACCCTCTGCTCTGAGCATGACCTGACAATAACCAACACCATCTTCCAGCAAAAGACAAAGTATAAAACATCATGGATGCACCCACGTTCCAAACACTGGCACTTGATTATGTCATTATGAGATGCTGTGACATCAGGGATGATCTCATAACTCATGCCATGAGAGGTGCGGAATGCTGGACAGACCATCGTCTGATCATGACCAAGGTCCTTATGAAGGTGCGCCCCCCCATGCGACAGGGTTCCAGTGGAAGGCGCTTGAACTGTGACCGTCTCAAGGACATCACATCAAGAAATGAGTTTCGTTGCTCCCTGGCTGGTAAACTAAGGGAGCTAGAACCATTTTTGAGTAGTGAAGTTACTGTAGAACAGCAGTGGACCTCTATTAGTACAGCCATCCATGAAGCAGCAGCTCAAACAATTGGCTATAAGAGCAAAAATCATCAAGACTGGTTTGATGATAACTCCGACTCCATTAAAAACTTCTTAAGCACCATGCATAAAGCACACCAGGAGAGTTTGAGAAACCCCTCATCCAACACTGCTAGACAGCAGTGGCAGAAGGCTCGACGGGAAGTGCAGAGGACTTTACGCACCATCCAAAATAGATGGTGGACAGAGAAGGCCCATGAAATTCAATCATTTTCAGATATAAATGATATGCATAATTTCTATAATGCAGTTAAATCCATCTATGTGTAGCAGATGGAAAAAATGATGTTTATATTTTGTTGTATTTGTGATTTATTTTATTAATTTCACAGAAATCCCTCCTTTATTAGGGTTCACACACATAGTGTGGGAACCCTATTGTAATTGCTCGAGTTTTTCTTATTATTATTATTTTTCAGGCTGTAAAACGCATACTGCAGCCTAGACCGTAAGGCCCAGAAACACCAAACTTGGCAGACAGGTGCACCAGAGGTGCAATGAGGGAAACCCAGACAATGACCCACATTGGCCTGATGGTGGCGCTATAGCGCAGCATTTTGTGTTTTGGTCCATATCTCCTACACCGTAGGTCATAGAAACGAAATTCCACTTCTGATGGATTCCTTGCCTCAAAACAAACAAAAAAGCCTCTAGGACCCTTTAGCTCCGCCCACTTAGATTTCGAGTTAATTTGCATAATGTGCAAAATCGCACACATCTTTGAGCCCAAACTTGTCCCTGGATTTTTCACATACATGCACATATGTGGTATCAAAACGTTCAGAAGAGTCTGAACTTTAAAATCTATCCAGCAAAAATGCTAATTTCATCACTACCTAGTCAGTATAAGCCAATCAAATGAGAGGGTGTAAACTCAATAGTAAATTTTGCGCATATGAAGCTCTAACTGCAGAAAACTTGCATGCAATGAGATGACACTTCACAGACAGCTTCCCTGTGAGGGTCTGGGGCAGCTCGCAGAGGTTGCCATACCTCACCTGCTAGGGGGCGCTATAACATGCAAAAATTTGCCCCATGCACTCAGATTGGCCGATCCACATGAAACTTGGCAGACATCATCTATGGGCCTCTGGGAACCAGGTCCTAAAGCAGACATGCCATACTTCCAAAATGGCTGACGTAATCGGCCAATCAGTGATCGGGACACTTTTGACAGGCTTACCATTGGTCGATCTGCACGAAACCTCTTGGGTGTGGACAAGTGCACACCCCCTATGACATAATCCAGCCGGGTGTCGATTGGCCACTGGGGGGCGCTATTGCAAATAAAGCAAGTATATCCCCTACATAATTCCACTTGGGAACATGCAATTGGACTCTTTTGATTCCTTGCAGTAGTGCGAACAACTTTCCAATTACATGTCCTATTAAAAAATGCACAGTTTATTTACAGTTATTAATAGTTTGAAATCATCACTTTTCATACTCCTCCTAGGATTTTCATACTATCATGTCAAGCAAAGTCTTATAATACTCTACAGAGTGTGAAATCAAAAAACAATCCAAAGATTTTGGATTTTAGGACACTTATACCTGCTAAATATTTTTTTAACGGACAGCATCGATACATATAATATTCATATTCTTGAAGCTCTTTCATATTTTATCCAATTCTGACCAAAATGCACAAGCCCATTCAGAATGCCATCCTGAACAAATTTGTCAAGTTTCATCTAAATCGGTTATCGTATGGCTCTACAGTGCAGTATTGTATACAATGCATAAAAATGCATGTAAAGTCCCTCTGTCACCTTCTCCTTCTCACACGCACGCAGGCTGAAACTCACACTCTCAGTCTCTCTCACACTCTCACCCACATTCCCCCTCCCATCTCTGTGCCCTAAGTAAACATTGCTCTGGCTACCTAGATCTCTCTGTGTCTATTAACCAGGCACACACACATACAGGCGCAAGCAGGCCTTCCTATAGCATTCACAATGACACTTCCCTAGCCATACCCACCCATATCCCAGTGACTAACACATGCTTATACAAACTGATATTTGGCTTCTTTTTTGTCTCTCTCTCACACAAACACACAGACACACACACCTTTATACCTATATGTATGTATAGTTTCTATGTATACTTATGTATGTATGTATGTATTAGTATATGTTGTCATAGTTTGAGTACATACACTACCACACACACACACACACACACACACACACACACACACACACACACACACACACACACACACCTACCTAAATGTATGTATAGTTTGTATGCATATCTATAGTATATGTATAGTATATGTCAGTAATACCAGTGATGTCAGTCATATCAGACATGCCAGTCCAGTCATGTCAGTTATATCAGTCATGTCAGTGATGCCAGTCATGTTCTGCCAGTCATGTAAGTCATGTCATGCCAATCATTTCAGTCCAGTCATATCAGTCCTATCAGTCATGTCAGTCCAGTCATGTCAGTTAAATCTTCAAATCATTACAGTCATGCCAGTTATGTCAGTCATATCAGTCATGTTAATTTTGTTCGTCATGCCAGGGATGTCATTCCAGTCATGCCAGTCATATCAGTTATGTCAGTAATGCCAGTCATGTCAGTCATGCCAGGCTTTGCAGACTACATTCATACTTTGAATACACGGGCAGTCATGTTAGGCATGCTAGGTGTACAAGGAGTGAAATAACAAAGCATAGTCTCTGGCTCCCTCAATCTCTCTCTGTCAGTAATATAGAGGCCCAATCATGTATAGACAAGTGCAGGCCTTCCTATACTGTTCACATAGATGCAGCTCTAGCCAGATGTGCTATTTTTGTGTCTCCCTTTCTGACACACGCAGATGTCATCACACTCTACATCTGTAGAGCACACACTGGCCAAACCCAAACAGCTTTTTTTCACTTTTAGGTCTAAAGGACCTTTTGGGCTTCCTTTTGCCTATTGAGGCCAAAATGCCTATTGGTGTGTGAACCCGCCAATCGCCGCTTGCGGCTATATTTTTTATTTTGTTTTGAAAGTTCTTTACGGTTCTGTGTGGCAATGGGAGTGCGTATATTCCTTTTGTCCGGTCTGTGCACCCGTAGTTACTCCCCCTATTGTCGCGTTTGGCGCAATTTTTCCCTCAGTCTGTGGTGAACCTGACTGAGAGGTATGCTGTGTAGCGCGCTACATAAATTGTGCATTTTAATAGTTAAAACAGTTATTTTGTGAGCATTTCTAATACACATCGATACTGTAAGCCTAGCGACATGTACTACGGTGTTGCCAGTAATATTTCTGAGTTTTAAAACGGTTTTAAAAGCAGTTACACTCTTTATCAGGCAGTAAGCGCCCTTTGCTAATCGTTCGGCAAAGTAGCTTCCTAGCTCTATCGTCTAACGGATAAAATGGTTTTCTTTCCATGTTAGGCATGCCTGTTGAAGCTAGTGATGATGCCTGTTGAATATTTTTGCTTTGTTTTTTATGGTGTTTATACAGGTGAGTGCTCTCATTGCCATTTTAGTTTGTTTGATCTTGGTCGATGTACTGTGTATTCAAAATGGAGGACTTTCGTTTTATCAATTCTTTCTTTTTGTATTAAGGGGTAAATGCGGGTGATTTTAGTTGAGATCTCAGGATAACAAAACAGATTAAGATAAAAGTGATTAAAGTGGGAATGTATTTTGAAATTGGTGTATAATAATATTAGGGATATCAATGTTGAAATTAGGTTATATATATATGTATTTTTTTTTATTTCTCTGTATACATGCATGCAGTCTGTGGTGAACCTGACTGAGAGAGGCATGCCTGTTGAAGCTAGTGATGATGCCTGTTGAATATTTTTGCTTTGTTTTTTATGGTGTTTATACAGAATACACAGACTGAAGCTGATTCCGGTGTCCAGAGTTTTATTCCTCACATACACAACGCAGAAGGGAGTAGCATAAACCCACAGACCGGCTACATATGGCCCAAGAAGTCACTGCATCACCCCCTTGAGAACTGCAGATGGGCTCAGAGTCCTTAAAGACCAAAACAGTATCCTGGAAAGGTGGACAGAGCACTTCAACACCCTGTTAAACCAGGACTCTGTGACGGATCAAACCATCTTATATGAACTGCCCAAATATCTGCTGCTTAAATAAGTGGCAGTCCGCTACAGGTTAGACATCCTCTACTCTTCAATCAACTAAAGCCCATCTTCATTTTTTGGTTAAGTATCACACTCTTGACACACATCATATACCACCTTCATTCATTTATTCATCATGTGTTTTTCCATCCCTGTTCTTGCTCCTTACAGTCGCCGTCAATGCAAACATCACCGCAGAAAACGCACTACCAGTAACCTCATCTACCCTCCACTCTCAACAAACACCCCGATCATAGCGACCGGGGGACTCTGGAACTGCCAGTCTGCAGTCCAGAAAGCAGACTTCATCACAGCCATTGCAGCTCATCAGTCCCTTGACTTCTTGGCCCTAACAGAGACATGGATCACCCCAGAGAACTCTGCTACTCCTGCTGCCCTGTCATCTGCATTTTCCTTCTCGCACTCTCCAAGACAGACTGGAAGGGGAGGTGGCACCGGATTGCTTCTGTCCAGTTGCTGGCGCTTTACTCCTTGCACTTTTCCACAAATTACCATCTCAACTTTTGAGTATCATGTTGTCACTGTATGCTTCCCAACCACACTTCACATCATTGTTGTTTATCGTCCACCCTGCACCCTAGGCAACTTCACTGAGGAATTGGACACACTTCTGAGCCTCCTCCCTAACGATGAAACTCCTCTTCTTCTGCTTGGTGACTTCAACCTCCCAACAGATAAACTACAATCATCTGGCATTCTTCCTCTTCTGTCATCATTCAACCTCAAGCTCACCCAGTCTTCTCCAACACACAGAGCAGGCAATGTCTTAGACCTGGTCTTCACCCGACCACCTGCAGTGATGGACATTGCAGTAACTCCTCTCCACTGTTCAGATCATCACCTTGTATCTTTCTCCTTATCTCTTCCTCCCCACCGTCAGACCCTTACTGCTACAGGCACTACCACCATCCGTCGTAACCTTCATTCCATCTCTCCATCAGTACTTGCCTCTACTATCACCAAAGCCCTCCCGTCCCATGACTCTTTCTCTTGTCTCTCCACAGACACCGCCACTGACACTTTATTGTCCTCCCTCTCTTCATCTATTGACCTCTTATGTCCCCTCTCTTCCAAACCCACAAGATCCTCCCCACCTGCTCCTTGGCTCTCGGACACCCTGCGTAACAACCAACGAGAACTGAGGATGGTTGAGAGGCGATGGAGGAAATCAAAGCTTACTGCTGATCATCGCTTGTATCAGTCTCTCCTGTCCCTATTCTCCATGGAATTAACTGCTGCCAAGACCTCATTCTACAGAGAGAAGCTGGAGGCATCTACATCAGATCCACGCAAGATGTTCAAAATCTTCTCTTCTCTCCTCAAACCCTCCCCCCTCCAACTCCCACTTCTCTTACTGCAGATGATTTTGTCACCTTCTTTGAAGAGAATGTCAATACGATTGGCAGCACCTTTTCCCTAGTCCCTGTGCCCACTGTGTCCCCTCCTACTCCTCCCTTTTCTCTAACCTCCTTCTCTCCTCTCTCAGCTGAGATGGTGCTTCACCTGCTGACATCCAACAGTCCCACCACATGCCCTCTGGACCCCATCCCATCCACACTCCTCCAGACAATCTCCCACAAACTCCTCCCTTTCATCTCAATCATCATAAACAACTCCTTATCTTCAGGAATTGTGCCATCATCATTCAAGGCGGCTAGGGTGGTGCCAATCCTAAAGAAACCCAACCTTGACGCCACCAACATCAGCAACTACAGACCGGTATCTCTCCTCTCATTCCTCTCTAAGGTCCTTGAACGGGCTGTACACAACCAGCTATCCTCTTTTCTCTCACAGAACCAGCTTCAGGACCCCAACCAATCTGGCTTCAAGCCGGCACATTCTACAGAAACTGCACTCATTGCCGTAACTGAGAAACTCCATGCGGCTAGAGCAACTGGACTATCATAATAATAATAATAATCTTTATTTATATAGCACCTTTCATACATACATGCAACTCAAAGTGCTTTACAGTATAAATAAAGGAAACATAAAAAGAAGACAAAAAGAAAATGTTAAAGAAATTAAAGTAAAATAACGTAAAATGTAAAAAAGTAAAGTAAACAATATAATAAAAAAGTAAAGTAAATAAAACTAATTAAGATAAGTAAATATAAGAAGATAAAAATAAAATATTAAAATTAAAGGTAAAAAGAAATAATTAAATAAAGTGACAAATTATAAAATAATAGACTAGAATTTCTTAACTAAAAGCAGATCTAAACAGGAAAGTTTTGAGACTGTTCTTGAAACTATTCAGGGATGAAATGCATCTGAGCTCTTCAGGAAGAGAATTCCAGAGCTTTGGGCCATAGTGGCTAAAAGCACCCTCGCCAATCTTTAATCGGCATCTAGGAATCACCAGTAGATTACTGTTTGAAGACCTCAGAGACCTGACTGGAACATATCTAACCATCATTTCACTGAGGTAAAGAGGGGCAAGACCATGAAGACATTTAAAAACCATGACTAGAACCTTAAAATCTATCCTAAAGCTGACAGGTAACCAGTGCAGTGAGTGGAGTGCAGGTGTAATATGATCTCTCTTTCTCCTGCGGGTCAGAACCCTTGCAGCCGCGTTCTGAACTCGCTGTAGGTGCGAAATAGAGCTCTTTGGAAGAGCAGATAGAACAGCATTACAATAATCTAGCCTTGATGTGATAAAATGCATGGACAAGTTTTTCACTGTCAGCAGGAGTGAGCATATCCCGGACCTTAGCAATGTTTCGAAGGTGAAAATAAGCTGTCTTGCATGTAGTCATGATGTGTGATTTGAAGCTGAGCTCATTATCAAAGGTGACGCCCAGGTTCTTAACACATTGTCTGGCATTCAGATTCATTTTATTTAAATAGGTCTGGACATCATTCCTTTGTGAATCACTGCCAAGAACAAGAACCTCTGTCTTCTGTTTATTTAATTGCAGAAAATTGTCAGACATCCATGTCTGTATATCATCTATGCAGTCAAACAGTGAGCAAATTGATTTTAGGGCCTTAGGTTCTAGAGAAATGTAAAGTTGAGTGTCATCTGCATATTGATGATAACTAATACCATGTTTATTAATGATATGTGGTAGCGGAAGCATATATAGGTTGAATAGTAACGGCCCAAGAATTGATCCTTGGGGGACGCCACAAGTTATTTTTTGACGTGTGGAGGAAGAGGTACCTAATGCTACATAGTAATCACGCCCAGTTAGGTACGATCTAAACCAGTCTAAGACTAAGCCACTAAGGCCTACCCAACTCTGTAGTCGATCAAGAAGAATTTCATGATCAACTGTGTCAAAAGCGGCGCTTAAATCCAGCAGAAAAAGGACTGAGAGTTTGCCTGCATCCTTATTCAATCTCAAGTCATTTACTACCTTAACTAGGGCTGTTTCAGTGCTGTGGAGAGCTCTGAAACCAGATTGAAAAGTGTCATTTATTTGATTTACTTTTACATAATCATTCAACTGGATTGACACAACTTTTTCAATGATTTTGCTAAGAAAGGAAAGGTTAGATATAGGTCGATAATTATTGTGAATTGTGGGATCAAGATTTCTGTTCTTTAATAGTGGTTTAACCATTGCTGTTTTAAAAAAGTTAGGGAATTCACCCAATTGCAGAGACTGATTAACAATCGTTAGAACTTCATTTGCTAATGAGCTCAGAACCTGCTTGAAAAAGCATGTAGGTAAAGGGTCCAGTTCACAAGTAGAGGATTTTAGTGATGAAATCACATCAAGTAGTGTTACCATGTCAACTTCTTGGAAATAAGACATATTAAAGTTAGGCTGAGTAACTGATATAAGGTTTGATAGTCTATTAGTGCTTGTTGCTATGTTCTGCCTTATACTAGTGATCTTGTCCCTAAAAAATATTGCAAACTCATCACATTTTTCAACTGAAACAGTCTCAGGGAAGACACAGGAGGTGGGGTTTACTAGCTGATCAATACTTCTGAACAGGACAGCCGAGTTATTATTTGATGAATTGATTAAGGTAGAGAAATAGTTTTCCCTTGCTGATTTCACTTCACTGTTGTAATTGTGCAATGTTGTTTTATAAATATCAAAATGTACTTGCAATTTTGACCTTCGCCAACGTCTCTCAGCCTGCCTACATTCTTGCCTAAATTTTACAATAGAAGGAGTGTTTCTCCAGGGCATCCTAATTTTACCAGAGATAATTTTAGTTACCTTTGGTGCCACAGCATCAATACAGTTCTTAACTCTCTGTGTGAATGTTTCAACTAGCTCATTCCCATTTTCTGAGAGGGGAGGGAGGGACTGTATCATGTCTGTGAAGGCCACGGCACTGCCAGCACTGAGATAACGCTTGGTTATTGTACTCTTTTCACTGAGTGTTCTAGTAGATAATGACATATTGAAAAATACGCCAAAATGGTCAGAAATTGCAACATCAATAATTTCAGTATTATTAACCTCGATGCTTTTAGAAATGATCAAATCTAAAATGTGGCCATGCTTATGAGTTGGGCCTGATACATGCTGTATGAGATCAAAAGAGTTAAGCATCCTCATGAACTCTGAAGTGATTGGATTTGTGGATATATCCATGTGAATATTAAAATCCCCAGCAATTAAAACATAATCAAAATCAATTAAAATCCTTGAAAGCATTTCTTCAAAATCTTCAAGAAAGTCTGCATGTAGTCTGGGAGGATGATAGATAACAATCAAAAGAACTGAATAAGTACTGTTGAGTTGTACTGCCAGATATTCAAACGTAGGATGTTCCCCTAATGAGATCTGCTTACAGCGGAATGCTTTATGGTAAAAACATGCAACACCACCACCTCTCTTATTTACTCTAGAGACATTAAAATAGTTAAAGTCAGGAGGCGAAGCTTCATTTAGCACTATTGCTCCATTGCTATCAAGCCAAGTCTCTGTTAGAAAAAGAAAGTCCAGACAATAATCTTCAATTAATTTAGCTATTATAAAAGTCTTGTTTGTGAGTGAGCGGACGTTTAGTAAGGAGACTTTGAAGACTTGATGTGTTTGATCGGCATCACTTACATCACTTGTGCATTTCACTGGGATCAAATTTTGTTTGTTACAATGTTTTGTGCCCTTGTGTTTTCTTCTGATTACATTTTTATTTCGATTCTGAGAGCCATGCCACCGGCTATTTAAAATAACTGGAATGTAGCACTTACTAGGAGTATGGGTTCCAGTGTGTCAGACCTGAGTCACTGAGTGTGCAGGAGAAGTAAGTGAGTTCCTACAAGACTGCAGACTGTAGTGTTGCGGAACCTCATCAATCTCCTGGAGTTTACCTCTGAGACTGTGGACAGATTCTCTGACAGGAGATGGTGGGCTCCTTTGACTGACATTACTGACGTTACTGCTGGCGGTAGGGTGCAGGTTCCGCATGTGAGTGATTCTATACATTAGATTATCCACAAGCATTTGAGTCCCAGCCCTGTTAGGGTGAAGCTGATCCGGTTTTAAAAGCTCAGGACGCCTCCAAAAGATGTTGAAATTGTCAATGAAGTTTACCTTCCGATGAGCACAGGCTGTAGTGAGCCAGCTGTTTAGAGCCAGCAGTCTGGTAAAGTGACCACTGCCTCGACGTGCAGTAGGTATCGGTCCAGAAATGAACACTTCGCACTGGGAAAACTCCAGAATGTCGAGCAGATGGTTAAAATCCTGTTTCAGAATCTCAGACTGTTGTTTGTAAACATCGCTAGAGCCGACATGCACAATCAGTCTTTCCGTAGCTGGATGGTCATGCAATATGTGTGGAATCATGGGTATCACTTCACAGACAGTAACACGAGGAAAGCAAAAGGCCCTAACACTGTTGCTCCATACATCTCTGACTGAGTCCCCAATTAGCAGCGTTTTAGGCTGTGGCGGTGTTCCTCGTCTCCTTTCACTGTTAATGCCTCGGCGGCTAACATGGTTAGCATCCCGATGGCCAACATGGTTAGCACACCGATTGCTAACATGGTTAGCATCCCGATGGCAAACCCTATTAGCATGCTCATTAGTTAGCCGTCGACTGGCACGGATTGCAGGCTGGTGGTTGGGACGACTCTTAGCATGCTTGTTAGCATGCTGCCGGCTAACACAGTTGGCAGCCTGGTGGTTGGTCCGCGAATGGCCAGAGTTATTTGCATGCTGTTGCTGTTGCTTAGCAGCCAGACTGGAGTTGGTTCTGTGATGCTGATTGGGGTGTGTTTGATGTCCTGGAGAGGGAGGCAGTATGTTGTGGTCAGACTGCTCTATTCCTGCTACTCCAGTTGAGGAGAGAGCTTCATATCTGTTATCTAAAGGAATGTTCTGTTCTGAAGATAGCTGCTTGCCATCGCTGCTGTGCTGGTTCTGATTCTGCTTGACCTTTCGGCGGCCTTTGACAGTCAATCATGAGATCCACCTGTCCATCCTTTCAGGCCTTGGTATCACTGGCAGTGCATGGATGTGGTTTGCATCCTACCTGGAGGGTCGTTCCTACCAAGTAACATGGGGAGGATCAACATCCACGCCATGCAAACTCTCCACCGGTGTTCCACAAGGCTCAGTGCTGGGTCCACTTCTTTTTTCCCTTTATACCCGCTCACTGGGTGAGACAGTTTCTGCACATGGCTTCTCTTATCACTGTTATGCGGATGACACCCAGCTCTTCTTTTTCTTCCCACCTTCTGACACACAGGTTTCAGCTCGAATCTCTGCATGTCTAAAAGACATTGCCTCTTGGATGGCAGCTCACCACCTAAAGCTTAACCCAAGCAAGACGGAGATGCTGTACATTCCTGCAAGAGCCAGTCCTCATCGTGATCTTTCTATTTCATTTGAGAACACCGTGATCACTCCATCCATGGAAGCGCGTAGCCTTGGTGTAGTTGTCAACAATCAACTCTCCTTCACGGCCCACGTTGCTAACACAACACGATCATGCAGATTCGCCCTTCACAACATTCGGAAGATTCGGCCATTTCTCTCTAGGGAGGCCACTCAGGTCCTTGTCCAGTCCCTTGTCATCTCAAGACTGGACTACTGCAACTCCCTCCTGGCTGGTCTTCCTATGCATGCCATCAAACCCCTGCAACTGATCCAGAACGCTGCAGCTCGGCTGGTCTTCAACCTTCCCAAGTTCAGCCATGTCACTCCCTTGCTGTGTTCCCTCCACTGGCTTCCGGTAGCTGCCCGCATTAAATATAAAACCCTGGTGCTGGCCTACAAAGCAAAGAATGGTCCAGCTCCTCCTTACTTGATGGCCATGGTAAAACCCAGAAGCATACCTAGAGCCCTCCGTGCCTCAAGTATGACTCGTCTTGACCCTCCATCATCCCGGACACATGGGAGACAAGCATCCAGACTTTTCTCTGTCCTGGCTCCAAGGTGGTGGAATGAACTTCCCTTGTGTGTCCGAACATCGGAGTCACTTGCTGTCTTCAGACGCCGACTGAAGACCCACCTCTTTCAAGTGCACTTTACATAATTATGCTTCATCTATTGTACTTTATTGTCTCTTTCCTCAGGTGGTTGTTACAGGCATTGCTTACTGTCTTTTTCTCAGGTATTGTGCATAATTGGGTTATAGGAATTGCTTATTGTCTTTTTCCTCAGGTGATGTGTATATTCATTGTATATTGTATTGTATATATGACTTGGCATAATTGTTAGGTATCATATGACTTTTGTCTAGTGGTTTTTCTGGCTTAGAGTACTTTGTGTTCAGGACTATCTATACTACCTTGGAGATTCCAAGCAACTACGTAGCACTTTTGTAAGTTGCTCTGGATAAGAGCATCTGCTAAATGCCGTAAATGTAAATGTAAATATCAACCAAACAATAATCTAAATATTCCTCCAACCTTCTTGGAGGTACAGTTGGCTGTCCGCTCTCTGAAAAATAACAAGTCTCCTGGATCTGACAATAGGTTATCATAGGGGCATATCACTCCTTGCTGTTGCCGGGAAGATATTGGCCAAAGTGATGCTCCAGAGGCTAATTACCAACATCGCAGAGTCAATGCTACCTGAATCATAGTGTGGCTTTAGAAAGAACAGGAGCACCGTGGGGTAACAGTGGCATACAGGCTAGATGGCAACCTCTTTAACATCAGGAGACTGCAAGCAACCACCAAGATGCACAGAGTGAGGATACTGGAGCTACTGTATGCTGATGACTGTGCTCTCGTGTCTAACACTCCACAAGATCTCCAATCTGTCCTCAATGCAGCAGTCAGGGCATACAGCAGGATGGGACTGACTATTAACACCATAAAGACAGAGATAGTCTGCCAGTGGAGTGACAAAATCCAACCCATGTCACCCACATTTACTGCTGCAGGAGAACCATTGTCAGTTGTCTCATCTTTCAGATACCTTGGGAGTGTTCTGTCTGATGACAATACCATTGACAATGAAGTCCAGAACAGAGTCAGCCAAGCATCAGCTTCTTTTGGGAGACTTAGTTGCCGGGTTTTCCTGAACAAAAATCTTCACCTGAGTACTAAAATATCCATCTACCAAGCAGTCTGCATTTCCACACTCCTCTACAGCTGTGAGGCCTGGGTTACTTACAGCCACCACATTTTAAAACCCTGGAACATTTTCACATCCGCTGTCTTCAGCGAATCCTAGGAATCACTTGGCGTGATCGAGTGCTGCACATTGAGATCCTGAGGAGAACAGGCTGCAGTAGCATTGAGACTACAATCACTCAGCACCAATTACGGTGGCTAGGGCACGTTATCAGGATGCCTTACAACCGGCTACCGCGCAGGGTATTGTATGGCAAGCTCAATCAAGGCCAGCGCCTGGCTGGAGGACAGAAGAAGCGCTTTAAAGACCAGCTGAAAACAGCGCTTAAAAGGTGCAAAATTAAGCCTGGAGACTTGGAAAGTATGGCTGCTGAACGGAACACCTGGAGGCAGTTGTGCTTGGTTGGGACTCAAAACACTGGAGGAGGAAAGGACAACCAGGAGACAACAAATAAGACTCAGGAGGGACATACCCATGGCTGCTAGTCACACTAATACTACGTACTATTGCCCCACTTGCAATAGAACTTGTGGATCTAGGATCAGAGAATTGACCGCTAGACAACAGAAGTGGAAGTCGTCATCGGACCGATGGACAACTGCAAGCAAGCAAGTATTTGTGTGTGTATGTGTGTGTGTGTGTGTGTGTGTGTGTGTGTGTGTCAGTAAGTCACCCTAGTTTCTCCAGTGTACAGTGTGGATCCTCCAGTAGAGCAGAGAGCTGCTTCACTCCTGAGTCTCCTAGTTCATCGAGGGACAGATTCAGCTCTCTCAGGTGTGATGAGGGGTTTGACCTCAGAGCTGAACACAGAGCAGCACAGCCTTCCTCTCCAATACTGCAGTCATACAGACTGTAGAGAGAAGGAGAAAAACTCACACTTACACATCAACACACACGTGAACACAAACATCTCTCTCACTTCCACACACACACCTTGCCTCACACGCACAAGCTCGCGTGCACACACACACACACACACACACACAGTTACTGGTTCACTTTCATATTGTGATAATAATTCCACTTATTCCACCTCCACAGCTCCATAACATCACAATGAACTTGGAGAACATAAAACAAAAGTATAAAAACATTCATTTTATTTTTTCTGAACCATTTTACTGAACTTAACAATCATATGGCAGCAGGTACAGGATGTGTGTACGTGTGTGTGCGCGTGTGTGTGCGCGTGTGTGTGCGCACGTGTGTGTGCACGTGTGTGTGTGTATTTGTGTGTGTGCACGTGTGTGTGTACGTGTATTTGTGTGTGTGTGTGTACATGTGTGAGAGTGTGTGTGTGTGTATAAAGAGTCAGTAACTCACTGTAGTTTCTCCAGTGTACAGTGTGGATCCTCCAGTAGAGCAGAGAGCTGCTTCACTCCTGAGTCTCCTGGTTCATTGTGGTCCAGATTCAGCTCTCTCAGGTGTGATGAGGGGTTTGACCTCAGAGCTGAACACAGAGCAGCACAGCCTTCCTCTATAATACTGCAGTTATACAGACTGTAGAGAGAAGGAGAAAAACTCACACTTACACATCAACACACATATGAACACAAACATCTCTCTCACTCCCACACACACACCTTGCCTCACACGCACAAGCTCACGTGCGAGTGCACACACACACACACACACACACACACACACACACACACACACACAGAGTTACTGGTTCACTTTCATATTGTGATAATAATTCCACTTATTCCACCTCCACAGCTCCATAACATCACAATGAACTTAGAGAACATAAAACAAAAGAATAAAAACATTCATTTTATTTTTTCTGAACCATTTTACTGAACTTAACAATCATATGGCAGCAATTACAGGACAAGTGTGTGTGTGTGTGTGTGTGTGTATAAAGAGTCAGTAAGTCAGTAACTCACTCTAGTTTCTCCAGTGTACAGTGTGGATCCTCCAGTAGAGCAGAGAGCTGCTTCACTCCTGAGTCTCCTGGTTTATTGTCGTTCAGATTCAGCTCTGTCAGGTGTGATGAGGGGTTTGACCTCAGAGCTGAACACAGAGCAGCACAGCCTTCCTCTCTAATACTGCAGCTAGACAGACTGTAGAGAGAAGGAGAAAAACTCACACTTGCACATCATCACACACGTGAACACACACATCTCTCTCACTCCCACACACACACGTTGCCTCACACGCACAAGCTCACGTGCGCGCACACACACACACACACGCCTCACTGCAGGGATGTCAAAGTCAAATACGCCAAGGGCCAAAAAACCAAATTTGCTACAAGCCGAGGGCCGGACTGGTTCAATGTTTATTAAAACATATTGAAATGATTGCACATAGCCTATTGAACCAAGACCTAACACAGTGTATATTATTTAATGCTTAAATGAATAAAGCAATATTTTCTTATGGATATGTCAGTAATTTCAAGTGAAAACATTTTTCAACAAGCAAACAGATAAAAACAAACTTCCTTCAAAGAAAACATGTCCTGTACATTAAATGAATAAATTAATAAAGGTTTGAAAAGTGCTGGAATTTAGGCTAAAGTGCTTGAAAATGCTTAAAATTGTAACGACTTTGTTTCACAACAAATAGCTATCTGACTGAACAGTGCTCTTGTACTACGTTAATACGTGCCTCTTGTAATTCCAGGACGAAACATGAGAGAACGTGAAGACGTTAAGATTGGGCGTTTTGAAAATAAACAACCATTAAATAATGTGAATAAAAAAGATAATTATTTTGAATAATTTCAACTATATTTATAATAAATATTTAACGTAATTAAGTTTAACTGGTGCACGCAGTTACAAAATTCGAGAGGTGCACACATTGATCTATATTACTGGATTGGACATCACAGGCGCCATTGCTATGCATTGAGTCTGCATTGAGGATATCAATTGATGGACATAAAAATGAGATCTACCAGACAGTCATGCAAGGAAAACCAAAGAGGGACTCAATGTTTTGCAATAAATTGTCAAAACTACGACAACAATATCACAAGATCAAAAGGTATCACATTTCACAGGTCAGTAAAACAATTTTTATTTTTTTTAAAATAGCGGAGATGAGGGATGTTGACTATCCATGCTAGCTTGATTTTGATAAAGCTATGTCGAGTAAACCCACTTAAAAACAAGTTTTCTGTTCCAACAAATTGTATTGTATGTATTGTTATTAATATTGTTATCATGTTAGGATAATTTTGTAAATACGATGTTCATTAAAATTATCTCTAAATCTGTTTTACTGGGACCGATGTTCAGTCCAGTTGGCATTGTGTTCCATAGATACTCTCACACACAAACTGAATAAATAATGAAACCAAATGAAAATTTAAGTCAATTAAATTTGTCATAATTACTTTTTAAATCAACAGGGGTGAGTTTCCCAAAACGTTCTTAGCGCTAAGTACTTCTTAACCTCGCACGTAAAAACGAGGTTACGAAGTACTTAGCGCTAAGAACGGTTTTGGAAACTCACCCCAGGTAAATAACAGTTTTTTTTTAAATAAATGCAATTTTTCTACACAGACTTCCCAACAAACAAAGAAAATATGAGCTGTACAAATGGTGGGTGAGAAAGTGTGGACATGTAAGAGGACCGTGATCTACAGCAGGGCTATACAGTGTGGACGTGTGAGAGGACCGTGATCTACAGCAGGGATATGCAGTGTGGACGTGTGAGAGGACCGTGATCTACAGCAGGGATATGCAGTGCTCACTGCCCACTGATATCAACCGTACACTGGGCACATGTTAGAGAATGAGCAGTGCCACAGATTTTCAACCTTCCAGACCATATTAATAATAATACATATTTTATTAAACTTGATGAAATTCTGTAGCCAATGAGAAGTGGCTGCAATAAATGATTTTGAAAATTGTATATTTTGTGTCATGTCAATTTATCTATGTAAAAAATCTGACAAATTGTCATAAATTTCAGATTCAAACTCATTATTTTCTCTATCATAATTTCATAATTAATTTCACCCACATTTAGCCATGTAGTGCTCAAAGATGCTCCTCCACACTGATGCCATCTCGTATTAAACTTGAACATATATAAGAGGTATTGCACTTAAAGAAAAAACTACAGCTGTAACGGGGAGAGTTGACAAATAAAGAGATAAACTCATAAATTTGACTTTCAATATCATAATTGTGATCATAATTAAAACTTATCAAAGTTATTTATTTACAACTTTTTACCATAATTATGATTGAATATCAAAAACATGACATACATGTGTTATTTAGTTTTAGCCAGGTGAAAGAAAAGGGCTTTATGCAGGGTTTTGTCACGTTGAGGACCCCGGCCCCTCCCCTTTGGGCATGTGTATACGTGGTCCACGTGCTTCGTCTGCGTCAGTGGAACTCCGTGGTGATGGCTATGTCGTGTGATAATGTGTATCACCTGTAAACCGTCTCGTAATCACGTGGGGTTAATGTGGTTTGTCTATTTAATGTGCGCTCGCGCAGTGTCCTGTGCTCGTCGTTGTCTAATGTCTACACGTTCCGTGTGAAGTGTATGTGAAGTGTATGTTGCTTGTGCGCTGTTGCGCAATCGTATTAAATAAAAGTGACGTAAAAGGACGACGAGCCATCAAGAGACAGAAACATCCCAGGCTACAAGAGCAAGCCCAAGAAGGGAAAAAAGTCCTGCAAGCGGCACCACCGCTCTTCTTCCTCCCCCCCGCGCCGTGAAGCCCCGCCGACTTTGGCGCAGCTCAAGGAGGACCCAGAGTGCGCCTACCTGCTGTGCGCGGCTCGGGAGACCGCTATTTCCGAGCTGGCCAAGGAATACCACCAGACAGCAGTACGGGTGTGGCGGGAGAGACATCCCTCACCTTCCCGGGAATGCTCGCCCATACGGGTAAGCGTCCCTGAGCTCTACGGGGCAGGCACGCTACCAGAGGTCGAGCTTGGGGAGGAGGAGAACACACTCCCGCACCAGGGAACCACGCTGGCGCAGCTCGAGGAGGACCCGATCTGTGCGTCCCTGCTGCGTCAGGCGCGGGTGCACCACGACCCCGAGGTGGTGGAGAGGTGTCGCCAGGTGGCGGTGCGGCTTTGGGGGAAGTACCACCTCTCTTCATCCAGGGATCCCTCGCCCCTGAGGGTGAGCTCCTTTGTGCTCTGCGGGGTGGAGAAAACCCCCGAGAGTGAGTTTGGGGAGGGGGACTCCCCAGGCGAGGAGGAGGAGCAGGACGACGAGGAAAAAGCTTACCCTCCGTCGTTATACGACGCCTCCACGGTGGACTACGTGGAGGAGGAGGAGTCCGAGGAAGAGGACTACCTCCCTCCGCCCGTAGGTCCCTCTACCACCATGGAGGAAGGCGAGGAGCAGGAGTACGGCGAGGAGGAGTACCCCCCGTCGGAGTGCTCTGCTTACCCCGAGGAAGACGGTGGGGAGGAAGAGGAGAACGGGGATTACCCTCCGTCCGAGGGCTCCTTTACCGAGGAGGAGAGCCCTCCCCCCTCGGAACTGTCAGTCGAGACGGTAAAGAGGAGGAGGAGTCCAGAGGCGGGCTCATCCCCCGAGCTCTCCCCAGCCAGCGACATGGACTGTTCCCGGGGTGGCAGCTCGAGGCAGCCCATGAGCTGGAGCCGTGGCAGTGAGGAGGAGATGGAAGCGGAGGAAGCCACTCCCACTGCCAGGTCCGGAGGGAGATCCCCGGGCGAGGAGGGTTTCCTGTACGGCCCACCGAGGGGTGGGGCCAACCGCGCTGCACCTGGCGCGTCGGCCAACCGCGCTGCACCCGGCGCGTCTGCCAGCCGCGCTGCACCTGGCACGTCCGCCAGCCGCGCTGCACCTGGCACGTCCGCCAGCCGCGCTTCGCCCGGTGGAGGGTTTGCAGCAAGGGCAGGAGGAGCACCGCCCACCGCAATGCCTACAGCGCCAGTGGCTCCCGATCTCTCTCCCCTTATCGCTCTCCTCAGACGCAGGACTGAGCGCGTCAGATTCGCCCATCGTTGTGGGTTCGGGGCGCTCGGTCCTGTTGGCACCCCGGGACGGGTAGTGCCCTTGGAGGGGGCGTCTGTCACGTTGAGGACCCCGGCCCCTCCCCTTTGGGCATGTGTATACGTGGTCCACGTGCTTCGTCTGCGTCAGTGGAACTCCGTGGTGATGGCTATGTCGTGTGATAATGTGTATCACCTGTGAACCGTCCCGTAATCACGTGGGGCTAATGTGGTTTGTCTATTTAATGTGCGCTCGCGCAGTGTCCTGTGCTCGTCGTTGTCTAATGTCTACACATTCCGTGTGAAGTGTATGTTGCTCGTGCGCTATTGCGCAATCGTGTTAAATAAAAGTGACATAAAAGGAGGATTTGTGTCTCGTCCTTCGTCCCTCGCCGAACGTCACAGGTTTTGTTAAAATGTTACCTAAATTGAAAAATACCCAGACTGCTTATAAATTTATCTCTTGGGAGAATACGAAGTTTTACATATCACAACATCGGCATTATTCTCACCTTTAATTTAAGCCAAATTTTATCAATTATTTTATTTGATAAAATCGGATAAGAAATAAGGGCGCTAGGACTGTTTTTGTGACAGATGGATGCACATCCCACATAGGAACTACACTGCTTTGCTGACATGACTCAATGCATAGTAATGGCTCCGAGGGCGGCACATCGCTAGCTATAGCGGCAACAGGCGATGTCCAATCCAGTAATATAGATCAATGGGTGCACGACCTTGCAAATCGACAGCATGCGACGCCCTCGCACATGGGCGGAGCCACTGCGATTACGTAATTTTTGCCGCGCAGACTCTCGCCGCTTGTGTGCGCTGCAGTGACTTCACGGGCTACCATTGCATTGTGGGGAATGTAGTGTTTGTGCGTGCAAAACACCATCGGGCGGCTGTGGCCTGTGGGCCGGTTCTAATAGTAATTCAATATCATCCAGGGGGCCATAGATAATCAATTTGACACCTTGACTTTGACACATGTGCCTCACTGTCTCTCCCCTCCCCCCAGATTCCAACAGGAAGCACATGAACCCAGACAGATTTTGAAAATGCGCATGAAAAAAGCTGGATGGAAAAAGACCAAAATTCGAAAAAAGCCCCAAATATCGCAAAAACATTTTTACACTAGGAGGAGGTGGAAAAGTTAGACTATCGCATCGCCAAAATTCGAAAAAACTGGATGGAAAAGGGTTTTTTGCATAAACGATGACGTATCATGCCTCAAGTCATGTGGTTCTGTACATGATCGCGATGTAAAGATGGCAAATGCATACAAAAACAGTTCTGGAGAGAGCAAAAATTTAATTTAACTCTATGTATAGAAAAGAAAAAGAAAAAAAATGTTTCAAAACCTCAACATGCAAAAATGCGTAACTGCCAGATGGACGTAAAACCACTATTGTTTGGCGTCCTCTCACGTGATCCAGTTTATTCGCATAACTGTATGAATGGAAACAAGGCTTAATTCGCATTTTTTTCTGCCGAAACTTGGAAATTGCGCATTATTTTTTCGAAATGTTTGGATGGAAACCCGGCTATAGTTTGGTCAGTAGAGGTGGGAGGATCGATCCAAATATCGATACCCACGCTGGTATTGATATTGATCAATACTCGTGTATAAAGATCGATACTCAAGGTTTTTTCCTCTCTGTCGCACTGACTGCTGCGTACGCAGATTAATCAGTCTCCTCTCTATCTGTAAAAGTAGCGGTGTGCTGTGTCACACAGCACGGAGCAGCGCACCCTCCTCCCCCTCCCCCTCCTCCTCTCCCTCCCCCTCCCGTCTTGCGCTGTTGCACTGTCACGTGGCTCAGCCAAACTCAGCGCTCTCCTCAAGTCGACACGACACCTTCAGTACGGAAACAGACACGACAGGAGCAATATTGAAATGTCTGAGAGGAAGAGAAGCGCCGTTTGGATTTATTTTATAGCACAAAATGAAACCACGGCAAGCTGTACAGTTTGCAACAAGATTGTAAAATATAGTGGAAACACCACAAACCTGTACAAACATATGAGAAGCCATGCAGCAGAAAACGCAGAGCTGCAGAAATGGAGAGAAGAGGAGAGACACCCCCCATTCCCTGGTACTGACAGACCCAGACCCTCGACCCAGAGACAGAAGTCACTGGAAGGGACCTTTCAATCTAGCTGCAGAGAATATCCAGGTAGATACGAGTGGTCATCTTCAGCATCAGTTCATATTAACTTTCAAAGTCCGTGTTACTTAAGTCATATGTTACTGGAGCCAACTATATATTGTATTTTCTGGACTTTAGAGCGCACCTCAATATAAGCCATATATATAACAAAGTTTTTTTAATGGAAAATGTTGTATAAGCCGCACATATCTACTTAACTGAATACATTGAGTCCCCGCTTAACGATGGGTCTGGTTAAAGACGGACCAGAGTTATGACTGACATTTTGGCAATGCGATGGCTCTTTCTCACGGCAAAGATTATGCACGCACAAGAACATTGTTAGTTTTTTTCTATACTGTATTTATGATCAAAGCGTATCTAAATCTAGGGTAACGCTTAACGATGAAAACTGCTTTACGACGGACTTTTCAGTCTCTAACTCCGTCGTTAAGCGGGGACTCACTGTACATTGAACTGATCAGTTTCTGATCGGTGCCTGTAGTGTTTCACGTGCGACAGATTTGCTTTCAGCCGGTGTTGTGGTGAATTCCGACTCCCCTCGTTTATCCGCATAAAGATGCTACAGATTATATTGTCGATTTATGTTTCTATGAATAAATAAGAGACTAGACTTTAATTATCCATCACAGCAATCGGCACGGCATTATCTATGTCAAAAGCCACACTGGCTCAAGGGTGTTAATTATTTTAAATAAAATAAACACTGGCTATACCGAAGTTCACCTCTGACCACTACTTCGCAGTATTATGTTTAAATATCTAGCTTATATATATATATATATATATATATATATATATATATATATATATATATATATACATATATATATAGATGAGTGTGTATGTGTATATATATATTAGATTAATGATCTTTTGACATTGAAATAAATATACTAAATATGATACAGTTCAGACTTGATTGCATATAAATACTCATTGTGTTACGTGTGAAATACATATAGAATATTTACATACAGGTGTCAGGAATGTCACCTGATAGCCATTAAGGACTCAGCTGTTCCTCATCACCACGCCCACATTCCAGGCATTCATATACACCGTCATCACAACACCTCGTCGCGAAGTATTGCCAACCATGTTGCATACCGAGCGTTATCATACCCTGCTGTTTCTCCTGTGTACCGACCTCTGCCTGTTCCCTCGACCCCGTCTTCTGCCTAGCCCTCAGGTACCGTACGGACTCTGCCTTCCCGTTACGACCCCGGACCGGATAGACCATTTAGGGGTTGTTGCAACCTCAGTGCCAGCTGAGAGGCTTTTTTCAAAGGCAGGACAGCTTCTGAGCATCAGGCGATGTGCACTGAAACCCAAAAATGTGAACATCATACTGTTCCTAAATAAAAACCTATAATTCTTTGTTTTCAACAGGGGGCAGGGCCCACAATTTATCTGTGGAAAAATTAATGTATAAATGCCCTTAACATATTCTTTCTTTATATTTACTTTATTTAATTTTATAAAAATTTTTTATATTCAAAGCCAGAAGTGCACTCCCGGGAGGACATTCCTTATTCTTTGTATTTTCTCTTGTATTGTTCAACTTTAGAAAAATAACAAGTTTGAAACTGTTGACAGTATTTGTTGTGGTGTGTTAATTTTGTTGTATTGTGGTTTGTTAGCCCTCTACCTCAGGAGATTGTATTGTGTTGAGTGATATTTGTTTACACAAATTTGATATTTGTATATTTATTTAGTTATTGTTCCATTGTTTATAAACACAAATGTTGTGATAATAAAATATTTTGTTGTCACATACAATGTTTAGCGAAATTCTATCCTAGGTCTTTTGGATCCTTTGGCTCTATGAAGCTTAAATATTAAAAGGTCGGTATCGATGATCGGTATCGATATTGGCGATACTGGCCCTGTATTTACTTGGTATTGGATCGATACCAAAATTCCCAGTATCGCCCACCTCTATTGGTCAGCATGTGGTGAGTTGTGATTGGTCAGCATGTGGTGAGTTGTGATTGGTCAGTATGTGGTGAGTTGTGATTGGTCAGTGGTGTCAAACACTGGTCTGTCTGTATCTCTCTCTCTCTCTCTCTCTAGTTCAACAATTCTTTATTGGCATAAATGTAATAAAATACACTGTTGCCAAAGCAACTAATATGAAACACCTAAAAATAAATATAACAGAAAAGAGATTATAGACAGTATTATAGACACAATTATAGGGCGTATTATAGACAGTATCATATACACAATTATAGACAGTGTTATAGACAGTGTAGGAGCCAAAACGGTTATTCGTGTGTATATGTTTATACCGGCCATTCCTCAGAGCGTTTGAAAATGCGATTGAGCCAAAGACTGATAATAGCGCATATAGGCTGTATTTTCTTGATCAGTACACAAGTGGGCATCCCAAAGCTCTGGTCAGGAGTTGTCTTCACATGAGCCCAGACAGAGGATATCAAAGGGCAAAATCCTTGCTACTGGAACATTATGGTGATGAATTCAAAATATGTTCTGCTTACATAAAGAAAGTATTAGAATGGCCTGATGTTAAAACAGAGAACTTTAAAGCATTACAAGGCTTTGTGATTTTCTTAAGGAGTTGCTGTAATGCGAAAGGAAGAACTGAGATATTCTCATGAAATTAATTTGTCCTTAAATATGAAACTCTTGATCATGAAGCTGCCATATAAACTCAGAGAAAGATGGCGTTCCTTTGTGTGTGAGTTTCAGGAGAATCAAAATAGCAGACCTCAGTTTATAGATCTTGTTGCATTCTTGTAAAGGCAAGTGAGGGTGCTTTCTGACCCCGTATATGGGGACATCCAGGACAGGACGAAGGTCTGCTTACTCCTAGAAGGATCCTAGAAAGTAGTGTGTCTTTTTTCTCTCATTCATTGGCTCCTTTCGTATTATATCATTTAAATGTTTTGTTGTAAACTAAACATTTAGGGGCCGGATGTTGTTTTTTCACATGTTCTTCTTTTTTGTTTGAGTGGCTCCACCTATTGGTTGCAGTGGATGGGCCACGTGGATAAGAACAGGTGTTGCTACCTGGAGGGTGTGGCCAACAGGACAAGAAATAACCACTACAGACACAATTATAGACAGTGTTACAGACAGTATTATAGACACAATTATAGACAGTATTATACAGTATTATAGACACTGTATATAAAATGGGTCTGAACCCATCCTGGTGTCTGTGACCTTTTGTGTGGAGGTGTTTAGCTAACTGGAGAGTGGGAATGGTTCCCACGAGGCACAGACACTGTTATAGACACAATTATAGACACAATTATAGAGAGTGTTATAGACACAATTATAGACACAATTATAGAGAGTGTTATAGACAGTGTTATAGACACAATTATAGAGAGTGTTATAGACAGAATTATAGACACAATTATAGAGAGTGTTATAGACACAATTATAGACACAATTATAGAGAGTGTTATAGACAGTGTTATAGACACAATTATAGAGACAATTATAGAGAGTGTTATAGACACAATTATAGAGAGTGTTATAGACACAATTATAGACACAATTATAGAGAGTGTTATAGACACAATTATAGAGAGTGTTATAGACACAATTATAGACACAATTATAGAGAGTGTTATAGACACAATTATAGAGAGTGTTATAGACACAATTATAGACACAATTATAGAGAGTGTTATAGACAGTGTTAGACACAATTATAGAGAGTGTTATAGACACAATTATAGACACAATTATAGACAGTGTTATAGACACAATTATAGACAGTGTTATAGACACAATTATAGAGAGTGTTATAGACACAATTATAGACACAATTATAGAGTGTTATAGACAGTGTTATAGACACAATTATAGAGAGTGTTAGAGTGTTATAGACACAATTATAGAGAGTGTTATAGAGTGTTATAGACACAATTATAGAGAGTGTTATATAGAGTGTTATAGACACAATTATAGACACAATTATAGAGAGTGTTATAGACACAATTATAGACAGTGTTATAGACAGTATTATAGACACAATTATAGAGAGTGTTATAGACAGTGTTCTAGATAGTATTATAGGTTGGAATAGAGCACTAGAAATTGCGTTATTTGCATTATAGAGATTTTACTTATCAATAAGAAAACAGGAAAATAAGAGTCAAGATGATTTCTAAATATGTAATAATAATGTAATTTAATATAATAATAATATAATAGCATATTAATAATAATAAAATATAATAATAATCATCATCATCTGTTTTCTTGCCTTCACTGGTTGTCTCAGTGTCACTGCAGCGCAGGGGAGACGCTCATTACCTTCCAGTAGAATTCATTTATAATGGGGTCAAATTTAGGACATTCAGTAAGAAAGTGCAGCTCTGTCTGCACCATTGAGAGATCACAGTGGGAACACAGTCTGGTCTCTCTGTGTAACCAGCTCTGTCTCCATCACTGAGAGATCACAGTGGGAACACAGTCTGGTCTCTCTGTGTAACCAGCTCTGTCTCCACCACTGAGAGATCACAGTGAGAACACAGTCTGGTCTCTCTGTGTAACCAGCTCTGTCTGCACCACTGAGAGCTCACAGTGAGAACACAGTCTGGTCTCTCTGTGTAACCAGCTCTGTCTCCACCACTGAGAGCTCACAGTGGGAACACAGTCTGGTCTCTCTGTGTAACCAGCTCTGTCTCCACCACTGAGAGCTCACAGTGGGAACACAGTCTGGTGTCGCTGTGTAACCAGCTCTGTCTGCACCACTGAGAGCTCACAGTGGGAACACAGTCTGGTCTCTCTGTGTAACCAGCTCTGTCTCCACCACTGAGAGATCACAGTGGGAACACAGTCTGGTCTCTCTGTGTAACCAGCTCTGTCTCCACCACTGAGAGCTCACAGTGGGAACACAGTCTGGTCTCTCTGTGTAACCAGCTCTGTCTCCACCACTGAGAGCTCACAGTGGGAACACAGTCTGGTCTCTCTGTGTAACCAGCTCTGTCTCCACCACTGAGAGATCACAGTGAGAACACAGTCTGGTCTCTCTGTGTAACCAGCTCTGTCTGCACCACTGAGAGCTCACAGTGAGAACACAGTCTGGTCTCTCTGTGTAACCAGCTCTGTCTCCACCACTGAGAGCTCACAGTGGGAACACAGTCTGGTCTCTCTGTGTAACCAGCTCTGTCTCCACCACTGAGAGCTCACAGTGGGAACACAGTCTGGTGTCGCTGTGTAACCAGCTCTGTCTGCACCACTGAGAGCTCACAGTGGGAACACAGTCTGGTCTCTCTGTGTAACCAGCTCTGTCTCCACCACTGAGAGATCACAGTGGGAACACAGTCTGGTCTCTCTGTGTAACCAGCTCTGTCTCCACCACTGAGAGCTCACAGTGGGAACACAGTCTGGTCTCTCTGTGTAACCAGCTCTGTCTCCACCACTGAGAGCTCACAGTGGGAACACAGTCTGGTCTCTCTGTGTAACCAGCTCTGTCTCCACGACTGAGCTCACAGTGGGAACACAGTCTGGTCTCTCTGTGTAACCAGCTCTGTCTCCACCACTGAGATCACAGTGGGAACACAGTCTGGTCTCTCTGTGTAACCAGCTCTGTCTGCACCACTGAGAGCTCACAGTGAGAACACAGTCTGGTCTCTCTGTGTAACCAGCTCTGTCTGCACCACTGAGAGATCACAGTGAGAACACAGTCTGGTCTCTCTGTGTAACCAGCTCTGTCTCCACCACTGAGAGCTCACAGTGGGAACACAGTCTGGTGTTGCTGTGTAACCAGCTCTGTCTGCACCACTGAGAGCTCACAGTGGGAACACAGTCTGGTCTCTCTGTGTAACCAGCTCTGTCTCCACCACTGAGAGATCACAGTGGGAACACAGTCTGGTCTCTCTGTGTAACCAGCTCTGTCTCCACCACTGAGAGCTCACAGTGGGAACACAGTCTGGTCTCTCTGTGTAACCAGCTCTGTCTCCACCACTGAGAGCCTCTTTCTCTTTTTCCCCTCTCTCTCACTCTTACTTTCCCCTTCTGTCCATCTATTAGGTAACATTCAGGTTGTACTCTGTATGCTGCATTTCTGTCATTTCTAACATGTATTGTCTCATATAACAGGTTGTAATGTGCAGTTGTGTTATGCTAATCAGTCTTGTGTTATAGGAAATGTGTGTGAATCTATGTTGTTCAGATAACATCATGTCAGCAATTGTATTAAATTGGTTATGCATATTTATGACCTTACACCAACACATTATTATTTCTAATTTATCTGTTTTAATTGTTGGTGGGAGGAATCAATAACGCCAGAACAGAAACTCCCTACAGCAGGGGTACTCAAATAGAAATTATGACGGGCCACAATTTATTTTTTCAATCACTGACGGAGCCGGTTACGGGGGGTGTGAACGCATTTGGGCGTCTGCTACCTGTTTGTTGTTGCCATAAAGGCAATCCCCGGCATCGTCTTGAGATCACGGTGCGCGATTTCAAAATAAGAGCGGATAGCGCGATTGAAAAAAAAGATTCCTAAAAAAAAAAAAAACACTTTTCAAAACAGCCCGCGGGCCGCTATTTGAGTATGGGGGCCCTACAGTGTTACAAGTCTTATTATGATTTTGTACTGATTCTGTGATGCTTTTGGGAAACCCCCAGTGCTGTAATGTGTTTATAAAAATACTCACTCAGCTTTTCTGGATGCTGTGACCACTGGCATCAGTCTCAGTAGACATTTCTCTGATGGTTCATATTTACTCAGGACAAACTCATCTAGCTCCTCTTCTGAGTTCAGCAACACAAACACCAGAGCTGACCACTGAGCAGGAGAGAGACTGACTCCATAGAGACGACTGTGACCTCCTCTGTTCAGGTATGTTTGGACTTCCTGCACTAGAGAATGATCATTCAGTTCATTCAGACAGTGGAACAGATTGATGGATTTCTCTGGAGAGGGATTCTCCCTGATCTTCTCCTTGATGTACTTGACTGTTTCCTCTGTGCTGTGAGAGCTGCTTCCTGTCTGTGTCAGTAGACCTCGTAAGAGAGTCTGATTGGACTCCAGTGAGAGACCCAGAAGGAAGCGGAGGAAAAGGTCCAGGTGTCCAATCTCACTCTGTAAGGCCTTGTCCACTGCGTTCTTAAGGAAGTCAGACATTGTTGATCTTTTAAAGAAAATTTTTTTTTTCTGTTTCAACACATTTGTGTTGTTGGAGATGAAAGAGAGAAATGCATATAAAGCAGCCAGAAACTCCTGAACACTCAGATGTACAAAGCTGAACACATTCTCCAGTTCAAACTCCTTTCTGAAGATCTGGGTACACACTCCTGAGTACACGGACACTTCTTTGACATCGATGCCACACTCTCTCAGGTGTTCCTCATAGAAGATCAGCTTGCCCTTTTCCAGCTGTTGGAAAGCCAGTTTTCCCAGTGCCAGAACAATATTTCTAGTCTGGTGAGGATCAGTGTCAGTTTTTCCATGGTACTTTCTGTTCTTGTGTTTGATGTTAAAGATCAGGAAGCGTGTGAACATCTGAGTCAGAGTCTTGGGCATCTCTCCACTCTCTGCTTTACCCAACATGCTCTCTAGAACAGTGGCTGCAATCGAACAGAAGACTGGAATGTGGCACATGATGTAGAGGCTTCTTGATGACTTCATGTGTGAGATGATTTTATTGGCCAGGATCTGATCACTGATTGTCTTCCTGAAGTACTCTTCTTTCTGAGGGCCACTGAACCCTCGTACCTCTGTTACTTGGTCAACACACTCAGGAGGGATCTGATTGGCTGCTGCTGGTCGAGAGGTTATCCAGAGGAGAGCAGAGAGAAGCAGATTCCCCTTGATGAGGTTTGTCAGCAGCACATCCACTGAGGTCGACTCCGTTATGTCCGATAAGCTCTCATTGTTCTGGAAATCTAGAGGAAGTCGAAACTCATCCAGACCATCAAAGATAAAAATGACTTTATAAGCATCACAGTCTATTAACTGTAATGTTTTTGTTTCTGGGAAAAAGTGATGAAGCAAATCCATCAGATTCTTTTCTTTCTTTATCAAATTCAGCTCCCTAAAAGGGAGTGGAAATATGAAGCGGACGTCCTGATTGGCTCTTCCTTCAGCCCAGTCCAGAATGAACTTCTGCACAGAGACTGTTTTCCCAATTCCAGCAACTCCTTTAGTCAGCACTGTTCTGATGGGTTTGTCTTTAAAGAGGTCATTACATTTGATGGGTGTCTCCTGTGTTGCTGGTCTCCTGGATGTTGTCTCAATCTGTCTCACCTCATGTTCATTATTGACGTCTCCACTCCCTCCCTCTGTGATGTAGAGCTCTGTGAAGATCTTATTCAGAAGAATTGAGCTTCCATGATCTGAAATTCCTTTAATTTTTTTATATTTCTCCAGTAGATTGCATTTGAGCTTTTGCTGATATCCAGAGATCATCTCTAAAACAACAGAAACACATGATGACAGTAATTTTATTTGTTTGCACTAAACCCACATGAACTATGCCACCTTCAGATATGCTGATTGTAAATAGTCAAAATGTATTTATTTGACATCAAGATCAATGATCTATATGGTCATGGTCTGGTGGTTAGGGAATTGTGGGTTGTGACCAGAGGGTCGTGGGTTTGATTCCCAGGCCTGACACCATGACTTGAGCAAGACACCTAACCCCAACTGCTCCCTGTGTGCTAGGCTAGGGCTGCCCACCGCTCTGGACATGTGTGCACCACAGCCCCCTAGTAATCACCAGTGTGTGTGTGTGTGTGTGTGTGTTCTGACTGCACAGGTGGGTAAATGAGGAGGACAGATTTCGATTGTGGTGCAAATCACAATTGTCATGAAATGTGGCAACTATAATGTTCTCACAAATAATTCTTCTATGAGCATTTAAATGCTGAAGGCTCCTCTAAATTATTTTTATTGATATATTATTAAATAGTATGTGCTAATGGCTGTAAAATACTTCAACAAATGTGTTTTATTATGAAGATAAAGTATGAACAGTGTGTTGTTTGTCTAATGCTGCTAAGCATTAGTTGTTACATGAAATGTCTTTGTTTTCGTTATATGTAGCCTTTTGTCAAATAAAATCATCCTAATTTCTGTTAATAAATACTTTTAAATGATGTCTGCGCATTAACAATAGGCATCTTCCTTACTACACATTAATAAATCACATCCTGCAGTTGCACAATCCAAATGAGCGGAGCTAAACACACTACAGAGAGGTTTCGCAGTAGAACTCCACGGGGGGGTATACAGGTGGCACCATTGTATGACGTTATTTCTCTGCCAATAGTCGAGAGCACATTTTTTAAGTGCGAGAGCGTGATTCACGCAGCTCGCACGGATTTTCTTTGTTCTCGCGCAAAATATTAATGTGCTCTCTCATATTTACTCTGCTCTCGCTCAGATTCGCTTTGCTCCACTACAGAACCGCTCGCGCGTGCTCAGATTTATCCTGCGCGCGCTCAGATTTATCCTGCTCTCGCACGAACTGTGTACAAATAAAGTTGTGATAGTCAAGGTCAAGACCAGATGCAGAATTGCTGACAACATTCTGCAGTTTATTCAACAACCCCTCCAAAACTTGCTGTCTAAGCAAGACCTGTAGGGTTAAAGGAGTATAATTATTACCTGTACAAGTAAAAAAAAACACAGAACATTGTTTACACAGGATATTGACCAGAAATCCATATCCTTTCTATAGTCATCTAACACAGGATATAATGTAAATATAATGTATATTTAAGCAATTAATCGCAGTACCGGAGCAGCAGGAACAATGTCATTGGTCAAAATCCGTTACTGCTTTCTGATTGGCTGTTTTCTGTGAATTCCGAGCACGAGAGCATAAAAAGATTCGCGAGCGCGCGGGAGGGGTTTGAGTGCGCACGCACGCTCCAGTAAACGGAAGAAGAGTATGTTCGTGCGAGAGCAGGATAAATCTGAGCGCGCGCAGGATAAATCTGAGCATGCGCGAGCGGTTCTGTAGTGGAGCAAAGCGAATCTGAGCGAGAGCAGAGTAAATATGAGAGAGCACATTTATATTTTGCGGGAGAACAAAGAAAATCCGTGCGAGCTGCGTGAATCACGTTCTCGCACTTAAAAAATGTGCTCTCGACTATTGGCAGAGAAATAACGCCATACCATTGGTGGTTACCAGGCAGGGTAACTGAGTGATTGGGAGTTTCACCCTCGGCTGGGAGTCGAGCACCAGGTGGCCATGCATAACTGTGTGCTGACGAGCACACAGCTCGCAGAAAACCAGTGAGAGTGAAGGTCGCGCTCTGTGTGAGTGTGAGTAGCTACCTCTGTTCTAATTATTTTAATTAGTTTTCCCGATTATTATTATCTTATTTACTTTACTTTTTTTAGGGGTGGGCATAGATTAATTTTTTTAATCTACATTAATCTCACTGAAATCTTGAAATTAATCTAGATTAATCTATATTAAAATGGCTCATATGCGTGCTACCCAAGTAATGACCCAGTTTTTGAGATAGGGTTTCTTAATACAGAGGGTGCATTAGACCAGGGGCTCATCTCCTGTATCCAAAATGCATCAATGACTGCTTGAGAAAGCTGTTCTACTTTGATACTTGAAGAAAAAAAACGTACTCAATAAAGTGTAGGCTACTCGTGTTCAACGGTTTATTCAGTTAAACATGAATTTGTAAGCCTACATACTGTACATTAAAAGGGGTTGATAACATGTTTATTCAGCCAAACATGATATTTGAAATGTAAGCCAACATTTAGTACATTTAACCTCATGGACGTAATTTGGGGGGGACTTTTTCAAAAGCCGGTTTTGGTCCTCTGCAGTTTTAACGGTTAAAAATAAATATTTAAATAGCGACGAATCTAGCGCTAGGACCATGCAAAAAACGAGCTCCGCTACGGTAACACTTTACGTTCCTAAAATGAATTTTCCATTAAGCAAACCTGGCGACTTCGTGGCTACATCCATGTAAACACACGAACGATTTGTAATTCACAGGTTTGAAAACTCGTTCTCGCCCCTACTGTGCAATTTGGTTAGGAATACAGCCGAGCTAAACTATCAAGGTGAAAGTCATCATAGTTTGCTTACCGATTTTGACCCAGTTCCCAACCCAACTTTAAGAATAGATTAACGGCGATAATTTTTATATCGCCCGATAAGAGTATCAAATTAACGAACGCCGTTAATGGCCCACCACTACTTTTTTTTACATTATTTTATTTAGTTACATTTCATCTTATTTTAATATTTATTTTATTACATTATTATTATTTTATAATTTGTCATTATTTTATTATGCTTTTTTCCTTTTTATCTTTAATTTCTTTTAACATTTTCTTTTTGTCTTATCTTTGTTTCCTTTTATATATTCTGTAAAGCACTTTGAGTTGCATGTATGTATGAAATATGCTATACAAATAAAGATTATTATAATATTATTATTATTACAGGATAGTCAGCATCTGCAGAGATTATATTGGCTACTAAAAAAACTTCAAAAGTGTATTTTGAAAAAGATAAAGATGAATCAAACAAAGTAAAGTGCAAGTTATGTCATCAACATCTTTCATTTCACACACAACAACCAGCATGGCATATCATTTAAAACGCGTAAGGCAGACTTCCGGTAATGACTGCCACAAACATGGCTGCATAGTCAGTGAGCTCCCGCAAGCTAACTGTTTAAAACCCGCCTAAACTCAATGAAGACAGCATAAAGATCAGAGTTTCAACTGTGTGTAGAGGCGGACAATGAGTGGAAAAAACAAATCCAAAACTAATCCAGATAAAACCAAAGTAAACCCTGGTCAAGCTAAGGCGAATTCCAACATGCTAGACGACGACCCAATCACCTCACTCCGGAATACCATGGAAGGAATCAGCGAACAGATCCAGGCCCTCCAAACCGACCTGAAAGCCGACCTACGGTCGTTTAAAGACGACATCACAACTCAGGTGAAACACGAGGTGTCTGAACTGAGAGCAGATATAGATCAGAAATTCGCGACCGTCTCCACTGATATACAAGAGCAAAGCGAGAGAATCGACGCTAATCAGGCTAGAACAGAAGAGTTGGAAGCGTGGTCCGCGGAGGCTAACACGGTCTTCCAAGAATTAATGCGAGAACAACGGAGAATGATTGAGAAATTTGATGATCTGGAGTCAAGGTCGAGGCGAAATAACTTAAGGATATACGGCATTCCAGAAGATACAGAGAAAGGAGTACAAACTATAGACTTTGTGAAAGAATGGCTCAGTGCTGAACTCACAATTACTACAGACCTCCAAATACAACGAGCACACAGAGCGCTGACCGCAAAACCGAAACCAGATAAAGCCCCGCGGTCAGTGATTGTCAATTTTCTACAGTACAGCACGAAGGAGCTCGTTTTGTCCAAAGCATGGGAGAAGAAGGTTATTAAAATAGGGGACAGTCGAGTATACTTTGATCACGACTACAGTGCCGGTGTACTGCAACAACGCAAGGATTATGCGCACGTGAAAGCGGCTCTTAAAAACCAGGGCATACGCTTTCAGACACCGTACACGAAAATGCACATACACTGGGCCGGCGGAAAGAGAACCTACAACGCGCAAGAGGCGGCGGCTGAGCTACGTCGGAGAGGAATAGAGGTCGATATCACACCAAAGGAACCGACAGGCGACTCCCTGCTAGAGCGACTACGAGCTACAGCCCTCTCATCCTGGCACCGCGTTGAAGGCAGAAGTACGGCAGACGCGAGCCAGAACAAAGCTACAAGATTTTCAACACATCAGTGAGGGAGGCGACGCACACAGAGGGACGGAGTAACGGTAAATGGAAACTAGGCACAATCTGGTGTGATTCACATGTTTATTACTGGGTTTAACTATAAAGATAAAGGGCTAAGGATTTTTTTTTTCGGACTGTTGGCTTGGGGAAGATAATTAATATCTACACTAGTATGAGTAAGTCGCTCCTCAGTGGACGGACTCTCAATGCTAGACGGGGGCCCTTTCCTAGTGACAGGTCTTTTCCCCCCAACACAAAAGAGATGTCGGCTTACAAAAAGGGATGTCGACATCCTTTTATGGAAGTCACTACTAATAATTTTTCTGTATTTGTTCTACAATTGTTCATACAAAGTTCATGTTTGTCAAACTGTTGGCCTAAGGGGATGTATAAGAAAGAATAGTGTAATTTTCCATGATAAACACAACATCTGAGGAATTGAGGATCATATCCTTGAACGTAAATGGTCTAGGAAACCCAGTTAAACGAGCTAAGGTAATGAGAAAACTGAAAAAGGAAGGGCTTCAAATATGCTTTCTACAGGAAACCCACTTGTCAAAAATTGAACATGAAAAACTGAAAAGGTTTGGATTTAGAAAATCATACTATAATTCTTATTCTAATACACGCCAGAGAGGCGTAGCAATCTTGATATCAAACTCAACCGCATTTGAATGCATTAAGGAAATAAAGGATAAGGAGGGGCGGTATATTATAGTTAAGGGGAGAATTGAACAGACCACAGTAACATTGGTAAATGTATATGTACCACCAGAAGCAGATAGGGGTTGCTTTAAATCTTTGTTTGATACTGTAGCATTAGAAACTGAAGGAATATGTATTTGTGGTGGGGATTTTAACATGATTCTTAATTATGGTCTAGACACAACAAGTAAGAAAAGAAGCAAATCACATATCTCAAAACACATAAATAATACATTAGAGGAAATGGGTCTATTTGACGTTTGGAGGGACTTTCACCCTCTTGAGAAAGATTATAGTCACTACTCAGCAGCACATTTGGTTTACTCCAGAATAGATTATTTTTTCATGCAAAAAGAAGACAGAGATAGAATTAAAAAATGTGAAATAGGTGTAACTGATGTATCTGACCACAGTGCTCTATACTTAACAGTCTGTCTACAAGTCAGAAGAAGAGAAACTTTGTGGCGACTCAATATAGGAATATTAAATAATGAGGCCATAATCAATCAGATCCAAACAGAAATAGAAAACTATCTTCAAGATAATGACAATGGTGAAACAGATCCAATAATGCTTTGGGACGCCCTTAAGGCAGTCCTAAGAGGAAAACTGATAGAAATCTCTAGCAGCCTTAAGAAAGCAAGAATGGCATATTACAAGTCCCTTCTTACAGAACTGAAGACAACAGAAATTAGCTACAAATTACAACCGGATGATGAAAAGCAACAAAAGCTGAAAGAAACTAGACATAAAATAAGTGAACTCTTACAGCAAGAAGTAGAAGTAAAAGCACGATATCTGAAACAATCCTACTACGAAATAGGCCCAAAAGCAGCTAAACTGTTGGCAAGAAAGCTGCACAAGCAGCAAGCAGAAAGAGTGATTCACAAGATAAAAGACCCAAATTCAAACCAACTTAAATATGAATCAAAAGAAATTGAAAATGTATTTAGAAATTATTATATAGATCTCTACTCACAGAAAACGGCTACTAATAAAAAAGAAATAAACGCCTTTTTGGATAAAGTGGACCTACCATCTATAGGCGAGAGTCAAAATAAAAAGTTAATCTTAGGGATAACTACAGATGAAATTATAAATGCAAGAGGTAATCTTAAGACATCAAAATCACCAGGTAGCGATGGTTTTCCAGCCGAGTGGTATAAGAAATTAAAAAAGGTCTTGTCCCCAGTTCTCCTCTCTACATTCAATTGGATTTTACAAGAAAATAGTATACCTCCATCATGGAAGGAAGCAATTATTACTGTACTTCCTAAAGCTCAAAAGAATATAGAATTATGTGAGAATTATAGACCGATATCAATTCTTAATATTGACTATAAATTATATACCTCCATACTAGCTCAAAGATTACAAACCTTTATACCAGACATAATAGATGAAGACCAAACAGGCTTCGTTAGGGGGCGCCAAACCCAAGACAATATTAGAAGAACACTGCTTATAATAAATAGAATTAATAAAAACAAGTTGCCAGTAGCACTGATAAGCTTAGATGCAATGAAAGCATTTGACTTAGTAATTTGGGACTTTCTTAATATGACCTTGGAGAAATTTGGATTTGAAAAAAAAAGCATACAATGCATTAAAGCTATTTATAATGAACCCTCAGCTAGAATAAAGATCAATGGCTCGCTGTCAAGCAAATTTACACTAGAGAGAGGAACTAGACAGGGCTGTTGCTTAAGCCCCATCTTATTCGCCATCTACATAGAACCCTTAGCCCAAATGATTAGAGAAGACACATTACTGAGTGGAGTGGAAATTAACCATAAAAAACATGTGATTAGTCTCTTTGCAGATGATGTGTTGATATATCTGAACGAACCCGTTAGTCACTTTGGTAGGCTGTTGCAGATCTTGAAGAGATTTGGTGACTGTTCTGGGTACAGACTCAACATGTCAAAAACACAGGCACTTCTGTTCCACACCATTCCCCCACCAGAATTCAAGGAACATAAATTAAACTGGGAAGCCAATTCGATCAAGTATCTTGGAGTAAATATAACTAAAAACCCTTCTGAATTATACAAAGAAAACTATGACGATGTCAATAGTATAATAAGGTCAGATATGGAACGTTGGTCAACCTACCCTATGGACTTAACTGACAGGATCAATGTAGTCAAGATGAATATCCAACCCAGACTATTATACTTATACCAATCACTTCCAATACAAGTACCACAAATACAGTTTACAAAGTGGGACAAATTAATATCTAGATTTATTTGGGAGGGTAAAAGACCTAGAGTGCGCTTTACCACTCTCCAATTACCCAAGCTCAGGGGGGGACTCGCACTCACAAACTTAAGAGACTATTTTATTGCAGCTCAAGTACGTCCATTATTGAACTGGTGCTGTACTAATTTTGTAGCTCACTGGAAGGATATAGAAATAAGTAACTATAAATGCCCTGTTCAAACATTCATTGGTGAGAAGGAACTACCCCTTCAAGTTAGGGAAGAGATGGATCCAATAACATCTTTTACTTTAGATATATGGCACTCTGTTGTAAAACAGTTAAAATTAGATGATGGATTAAGCCTTCTAAAATGGATAGCTTATGACAAAAATTTTACTCCAGGATCCACTGACATAACGTACAGACACTGGGTAGACAAAGGTATAACTGCAATGTGCACCATTACAAAGGAGGGGAATATAGTAAGTTTTCAGGAAATGAAAGATAAATTTGGCCTAGTAAATGAAGATCTATTTAGGTATCTACAAACAAGGGACTATTACATTAAAAAGATTAAAAAAGATGAGGTACATCCTCTCATTAAAATCCTGGTAACATCTTACCAGAGACATACCCCAAAAGCAATCTCAAAACTATATCTATGTCTACTGGAAAGTAGAAAACACTCCACAATATACATAAAATCTAAATGGGAGAAAGAAATGGAGGAGGAGATTCTAGATGAAACCTGGTTTGAGATGTGGAAAAATCATCAAACTACAACACAATCACATAAATGGAGGGAATTTGCTTGGAAAAATCAGATTCGCTTTTTTATCACTCCTCAAATAACAAACAAACAAACTTCACAGCAACAACAATGTTGGAGAAAATGTAGAGAAAAGGCACCACATCACACACACATTTTTTGGAGTTGCAAGAGACTAGAACCATTTTGGCGACAGGTACATGATGATCTGTGTGAGGTGTTAAGTTACAATGTCCCTTTTACTTTCAAGCTACTTTACCTTGGGCATTTGGAAGGGTCTGTATCTATTGAAGACCAATATTTGGTTAAAATACTTCTCATTGCAAGTAAAAAGTCTATTACAAAAAATTGGTTGAAACCGGACATACCGAGTAAAGGGCAATGGGTTACTATTATTAAGGAAATCCAAGGGATGGAAAAGATGACATATAAATTGAAACTGAAGGAAGAATTATATGAAAGAAACTGGGTGAAATGGATACATTATACAGAAATGTTGAATGCAATGTAATTTCTATACTTTACACCATAGCTATTAAATAACCCATTGTTAAATAGGCCAACTGTTAATGTTATTGTTCTTTTCTTTTGTCTATTTGTTTGGTTCTTTTTAGTCATCTCTGTTTGATTTACTTGTAACATACTGACTGTATTTAAATATATAAATGTATGTAGATTGAGTATATTAACATACTCATTGTATTTGAGAATATACATGTATGTAGATGTTTTTCATTTGAAATGGAACGTCAATAAAAATAAAGTAAAAAAAAAAACGCGTAAGGCAAAAAAAAAAAAAAACAGTTCAGTTGTCGTTTCGGTCGTGTCGTGTCGTCGCGGTGCATCTCGGCAAGTAGGCCTATAAACATTTTTTGTTGTTGTTTGCTTTTTAAACCCCGTTACTTGAACATTTACTTATAATTTTTTTTTGCTGTTGTGTGGCAATTTTTAAAAATATTTTTAGTCAGGCATATTTTATTTAAAATATTTTTGAAATTTTGTACAGTGCCTGTGACAGTTTGATATGCGCACTGACGATGACTTTTTTTTGTTAATGTTCTCTAACGTTTCATAAAAAAATGTAATAAATAAATAAATAAATAAAAGCTGAATAAAGCCAACCTACCATGTTTATTCATTTATCTGAGTGTTTTAGGTTTTACTTTGAAGTGGAAAAAAGTCCTGAATGAGAACGTGATCCTGTTTAAGGTGCTCTAGATAAAAATAAACCTGATTCGACTATTAGTCGACTAAAGGGAATATCAGACGAATCAGATTTGACTATGAAAATCCTTAGTTGAAGGAAGTCTAGTTTCTATGCTAATAAAAGATGTCTGATCCAAAATTGCTTGTAACATGCAACCACTCAGCCCGGGCTAAGCCATTTGTGGCCACCAGAGGGAGACACAGATCAGCCACACCTGTCACCCAGCCCACTGGAGAACAGCTCACAGGCCCCCTGGTGGTCAGTGTTAGTTAAAGAGATCTTATGGGCTGTCTGCTGAGTCTCCTCTATTCCTCCTCTCTACAGTCTTGAGTTCTGTCTTCAAACTCTTGAGTTCTCTTCATTCTTCCTTGGTCGGAAGAGACGTTTTTAGCAGTTTTAATCATGTCAGCCCTTTCCAGAGGTGGGCAGTAACAAAGTACATTTACTTAAGTACTGTACTTAAGTACAGTTCTTGAGTATTTGTACTTTACTTAAGTTGGTTTTTTTAAAAATACTTATGACTTTCACTTCACTAAAGTTGAATAACAAATACAGTAGGCTACTTATCACTCCACTACATTTCTGTCCAGCTCTCGTTACTCGTTACTTCCACACACAACTCTCCTCCCCTCCCCCGATAGTATTTTCACAGGTGACAGCCGATCAGCAATCAAGGATGTGTCTGTGAGGTGTAAAATCAAGTTCGGTGTCGCTAGTCGTTCTTTTCCTAAATAACAGCAACATGAGCGGAGACGGCGGTGATGGAGCATGCCAGGGTTGCCAACTTTTCAAGATCGCTTGGAGGGAGATTTGAACCTGGACTTGGTGGCGAGTGTAAATTGTTGATCGGGGGGTGGCGAACGTTACCGGGGCGGTGAAAAATGGACACAAATTAAGTATTACATCGCGATCGCCGGTGGTTGATAGATATAGATCAGAGGTAAATAAACTAGATTTTTTTTCGGCGTGAGATATCGGAACTGTGGCGTGAGAGCGTGTGAAAACGGTCAAATGCGTGTGTCTCTGGCAACCCTGGCATGCTCTTTTGCACCCATGGCCGTATCTCGACAAAATGTTCCAGTTTTCTGAACGGATGAATCATTCCTATCGTTTTGAATGCATGCTTTGTTTGCCAAAAACAAACTATATCACTGCATACCAAAATTCACCGTCCCACCTGAGGAAGTATATTACGGTATGCAGCCTAAATGTTTTGTTAAGTGACTATGTAGTCAGAGGAGCTTTGCAGTAAGGTTAGTGAAATGACTTTGCCTGCTCACTCCACTGCTAGGTCTGCTAGGATCACTATAAATAATGTTAACATTATATTGGCAAGTAATTCAAACTACGGAAACATCAATAAGGGAAACCGTGTGGGTTAATCGAATCTTGTCAAATAATATTTCCATTCTAATGTCAGTGTAGAATTAATGTCAATAATTCTAATGTGGCTGTGATTTCTAGTTTGAAAAGAGTTTGTTAGCATGTTGGGTGGCATGGAGTTGGTGGGCTTTAGCCATACTGCAAAAGGTTGTAGCAAGGTTAGACTACCAAGATGCCACACTGCTAATTTTACTTTGTCTTTGTTTATATTGACTGTAGCATAATGTTGTATTGGATGACTGAATACCTAACTAGCAAAGAGAGAAAACAGTCATTTTATTATTGACTTTTAATATGGTAACATAATTTGCTTAAACAGGTTAGGCTAGGCTAATCAGTGAATTGTGGTTTTAAAAAATGTTTTTGTTCCTTAAACTAAAGTGTAGGTTAAACTTTTCTGCTACCACTACCTGAATGATGTACATCATTGGAATATGCCTTATGGATTATTATCAAAGACTGTATGAATATTATGCCCAAAGAGGATTTGGTAGGATGTATAATACTTTTAAACTATAACTTTTTTACAAATGTGACGGAAGGTGTACTTTAATACTTAAGTATTTTTAAAAGCAAGTACTTCAGTACTTTCACTTAAGTAAGATTTTGAACATGCAACTTTCACTTGTATCGGAGTAGCATTTGACCAGTGGTATCTGTACTTTGACTCAAGTAATAAAATTGAGTACTTCGTCCGCCTCTGGCCCTTTCCCCTGACATCTTTATTTGTTGAGGTTCTCTGTGCTGGTATCACACTGGTTTGGTCACCCTGAGGGTGATGGTTTGATCTGCTCAATAGGAGATCCTGTGTGATTGTGTCACTCTCCTATGTGATTGTGTCACTGTCAGTGTCCTGTGTGATTGTGTCACTCTCCTGTGTGGTTGTGATATATATAATATAAGATATGGTTATTTTAGCTAGGGCTTCAGACAGTTTTGACAGTTTTATTGCTCCCCAATAAAACTTTATTGCCCCTCCCCCTTATCTGCCATTTTATTACTCAATGAACATTCCTTTGTGCATCCTGAGCATGAGACCTAATTGTAATTAGTTTAGATGATTATCAGGAGTCCCTAAACCAAATGCTTTTCTGTGTCTTTGAAGTATGTGTGTGGGTGTGTGTGTGTGTGTGTGTGTGTGTGTGTGTGCCAGGTACATAGATTACCCGCCCCCAAACATTTGCCCCCTCCATTGTCTTTTTGAAGTATAAAGCCTGGTTTATACTTGACGGGTTGCGATCGGCACGAGGGTCTCGCGCGTTGTCGATTTTGCAAACGATTTTGTGTGTTTGCATCTTCTTCAATATATCAGTGATGTGTATATTCAGATGTGATCTTCACTACATAATCAGTGATGTGTATATTCAGATGTGATCTTCACTATATAATCAGTGATGTGTATATTCAGATGTGATCTTCAGTACATAATCAGTGATGTGTATATTCAGATGTGATCTTCAGTACATAATCAGTGATGTGTATTGTCATGGTCCCCACGGCAACCTCTTTTCTTAGTGTGCTTTTATTTTGAAATCCCTTATTGTGTCTGACTTCATGCCCCACCTTGTACCCCGCCCCCTCCTCATTGTTTTCAGGTGTGTCTTGTTTGGTTCTGTGTTTTATTCAGTGTATTTGTCCTGTGTTTAGTCTTTTGTTTTGTGAGTTATTGTAAGTTCCACTAGTTTTGATACTGTTTGTAATCTTGCTGGTCCATGTCTTTAATGTCTTTTTGTGTCCCCTGTTCTGTGTATTAATGTTCTCCTTTAGTGTTAGTTGGTGTATTTGGTTACTGTTTGGTTTGTCTTTGTTTTATGTCAGTATATTCTGTGCAGTGTTGGTTCAGAGTCCACACTTGTGTCCAGCCTACCTTGCCCAAACGTTACATGTATAAACAGACCTTCACTGAGTGCAGGACTCCCTGAAGATCCTCCAGTCTGAACTGGGATGGTGCTGGAACTGGACTTTTCCTGAACTGGAGGAGAGAACAGTGGAAAATACCAACGTTATTAACATAATTAACTTTGTATAAAAGAAGATTTGCAGCATTGAGAACTGCTGTATTCATATGTTTTTATATACAATACTCTATATATATATATATAATGTGTTTATATAAGGTTTGGGGAAGGTGTGGGGGAAATGCAAAGTAAGAATGCTTTAAAAATAGATGTGTTAATATTTTATTTGTTAATTAACAAAATGAATGACAAGAATCAGTCATGCCTGGCCCCGCCCACTACCCCTGTGTGGTGCTTTCATGTGTCAAGTTTGGCCCCGCCCTCTACCCCTGTGTGGTATTTTCATGTGTCACGTCAGACCCCGCCCTCTACCCCTGTGTGGTGCTTTCATGTGTCAAGTTTGGCCCCGCCCTCTACCCCGGTGTGGTGTTTTCATGTGTCACGTCTGGCCCCGCCCTCTACCCCTGTGTGGTGCTTTCATGTGTCACGTCTGGCCCCGCCCTCTACCCCTGTGTGGTGCTTTCATGTGTCACGTCTGGCCCCGCCCTCTACCCCTGTGTGGTGCTTTCATGTGTCACGTCTGGCCCCGCCCTCTACCCCTGTGTGGTGCTTTCATGTGTCACGTCTGGCCCCGCCCTCTACCCCTGTGTGGTGTTATCATGTGTCACGTCTGGCCCCGCCCTCTACCCCTGTGTGGTGCTTTCATGTGTCACATCTGGCCCCGCCCTCTACCCCTGTGTGGTGCTTTCATGTGTCACGTCTGGCCCCGCCCTCTACCCCTGTGTGGTGCTTTCATGTGTCACGTCTGGCCCCGCCCTCTACCCCTGTGTGGTGTTATCATGTGTCACGTCTGGCCCCGCCCTCTACCCCTGTGTGGTGCTTTCATGTGTCACGTCTGGCCCCGCCCTCTACCCCTGTGTGGTGCTTTCATGTGTCACGTCTGGCCCCGCCCTCTACCCCTGTGGTGCTTTCATGTGTCACGTCTGGCCCCGCCCTCTACCCCTGTGTGGTGCTTTCATGTGTCACGTCTGGCCCCGCCCTCTACCCCTGTGTGGTGTTATCATGTGTCACGTCTGGCCCCGCCCTCTACCCCTGTGTGGTGCTTTCATGTGTCACATCTGGCCCCGCCCTCTACCCCTGTGTGGTGCTTTCATGTGTCACGTCTGGCCCCGCCCTCTACCCCTGTGTGGTGCTTTCATGTGTCACGTCTGGCCCCGCCCTCTACCCCTGTGTGGTGTTATCATGTGTCACGTCTGGCCCCGCCCTCTACCCCTGTGTGGTGCTTTCATGTGTCACGTCTGGCCCCGCCCTCTACCCCTGTGTGGTGCTTTCATGTGTCACGTCTGGCCCCGCCCTCTACCCCTGTGGTGCTTTCATGTGTCACGTCTGGCCCCGCCCTCTACCCCTGTGTGGTGCTTTCATGTGTCACGTCTGGCCCCGCCCTCTACCCCTGTGTGGTGCTTTCATGTGTCACGTCTGGCCCCGCCCTCTACCCCTGTGTGGTGCTTTCATGTGTCACGTCTGGCCCCGCCCTCTACCCCTGTGTGGTGCTTTCATGTGTCACGTCTGGCCCCGCCCTCTACCCCTGTGTGGTGCTTTCATGTGTCACGTCTGGCCTGCCCTCTACCCCTGTGTGGTGCTTTCATGTGTCACGTCTGGCCCCGCCCTCTACCCCTGTGTGGTGTTTTCATGTGTCACGTCTGGCCCCGCCCTCTACCCCTGTGTGGTGTGTGTTCTCTTAGTTCTGCCGTTGTTTTGGTTGCCTTCGTTTTCCTTCTGTTTGTCACACCTTCTGTTTTCCCGCCATATGTTGAGTTTTGTCAGCTGTTCCTGGTTTATCCTTGTGAGTAGTTGGGTTTATATTCCCTGCATGTTCAAGTCTTTCCTTGTAGGTCTATGTGTTTATTGTCATGTATCATTTGGTGTAAGTTCACTTGCTCTCATGTTCATGTAAATCCGAGACTCTTGTGCTCACTCACAGCCTGGTTAGTGCTAGTGCATGTGTCCATGTTGTTGTATGTTCTGGTTAGTGCTAGTGCACGTGTCCATGTTGTTCTATGTTCTGGTTAGTGCTAGTGCACGTGTCCATGTTGTTCTATGTTCTGGTTAGTGCTAGTGCATGTGTCCATGTTGCTCTATGTTCTAGTTAGTGCTAGTGCATGTGTCCATGTTGTTCTATGGTTGAACTTCCCTAGTCCATGTTTTGTTGAGTATGTGTATCATTGCTAGTTTTTCTGTCGGCTTTAGTGTTCGTAGTATAAAGTCTTTTATTCTTTATGTCTATTCTGTCTTAGTGCTTGTTGGTTTCTGGTCTTGTGGTTGTTTTGTATTCTTATGTTCTTCGAGTTCCCGTTTAGCGTACAACTGTTACTGTTAGTTCTCCTGTTATATTTTAATCTCGTCTCCATCATCAGTTTAGTTATTTTGTTCATAATGCCTCCCCACCCCTCTCTCTCCTCTCCCTGTCAGCACAGCTGGGCTTCCATATATATAAACCCAGTAATTATAAATAAATATTAACTGTGGTCTCTGATCATCTCAACATTCAGATTCATCTCTTACCTCCACATATAATGTTCATGTTCACTGGTCCATGAAACTGATTCCCATGGAGCTGAGGAGCACAGACATTCCCTCCCGTCTGAGCTGTGATGTTGGTCTGGACTGGAGTAGATCCCTCCATCTTCTAATCAGACGTTACTTCACCAACACCACTAAACATCAACATATGAGGATGGCATTAAATTAAAAAAAAGTTAGTGTTTCACATGTGTGAAATAGCACCACTCAGTGTATCTCACAGTTTGTTTATTCACAGAGTCAGCAGTATTAAACAATTATTAAATAGTAATCAAACAGCAAATTATATTCTATTATTTGAATAATATAATAATTTTTGAATAAAATAATAAAAAATTACAGGATAAGTTTGTAGATGGTTGGCTGTGAGCAGGTTCATATTTTTAGTACACAGTTCAATCAATAAAGGTTCTTTCACATACGAATACATTAATTCAGATCCAGTAATCTTTTCAATTTAAGAGTAGAGCATGGGTTAAAGTTCTCCGTCACTACGACGGATTTCCGTCATTTGATTTTTTTGGGGAAAAAATCCGTCAAATCATAATAAACAACACACGCACGTGCTATCTGTTTTGTGGCCGAAATATGATTCTCACTGGCGCTCATCAGCGCTGGATAGATGACGGCGGTGTCATTTGATTGACTTGCGGTTCATTCCGCCTTCAGATTTACGGATGTTACGTAGAAAAGTTTTTACCCCCCTCCTGCCTGGCATGACCGTAGCACGCGACTCTGTACACCTGCGCGAACGGCGGAGGCTACTTGCTGCGTCACATTCTTTTTGCAGTGTAGTTCCCTCAAAAACAGGGGAATGAACATTTACCTGACCAATTGTAATGTTGCATTAGTGCTGGAATTTAGGCTAAAGTACTTTAAAATGCTTGAAAATGTAACTACTTCGTTTCACAACAAATATCTGTCTGACTGAACAGTTATTACGCTAACAAATACGAGCCTCTTGTAATCCCAGGATGAAACATGAGAGAACGTGAAGTAGTTAAGATTGGGCGTTTTGAAAATAAACCACCATTAAATAATGTGATAAAAAGAGAATTATTTCGAATCATTTCGAGTATATGTATAAATATTTAACTTAATTAAATTTAACGTTGAGAACGCGTTGAAATGGACCTTGAAAGTGACGTACAAGTGCTTTAATTCCACCTTATAAAGGTGTATGAACCCGGCAAACATGACTTGGTTCACTGCGCTGAAGCGCTGTGCGCGCGAAGTTACAAAATTCGAGAGGTGCACGACTGCGAGGCTCTCGCGCACGGGTGGAGCCACCGCGATTACGTCATTTTCGGCGTGCGGACCCTCGCGCTGCTCACGCCACTCGTGCTGTGTCAAGTATAAAGGCTTAAACCAGGCTTAACATGGATGGTGTTGTTCTGTTTGTATTTAAAAGCTCTATCCAGTGGTGTTAATTTTTTTGTAACATACCTACTTAAAGCAGGTAATCTTACGGCTTATGTTTTTGCGATGGTGAATCTGATAAAAACAAGAGAGCTTCATACCTCTCACCAGGATTCACTAAATTTGACTTGATCTTTAAATAATTTTCTGGAAGAGGACCCCCAGATAACTCCCATTAAATACACATTTATGTACATTTATTGCTCAGGTGTTCATTCTCTCTTCTCTCCTTACACAGGCTGTTTAGATAAATATACTTTATAAATGTGTTTATTGTGTAGAATTAGGCAAAAGAGGCCGTGTCCCAACTACACCACATTTTCAGTAATTGCTGGCATTGTCTTTTGCCAAGAAAAAATTTTCAGTCAAATGAAAATTTCTTGCTTTAACCCATGGAGTAGAGAAAAAACTGAACTGATAAATAAATTTACTGATGACAGTCTACCACTCCATTAGCTCCTCCCCTACTGATTATTGTCACACAGGGCTACGCCCCCCTCTCCTCGCTGTCACTCTGGTGTCTGTTCCTCGTGGTTCTGTCGTAATCGTCCTCAGCTGTGTCTTGTTAGTTCCATGTACTTATAGTCCCTGTGTTTCCCTAGCCCCTTGTCGGTTATTTGTTCTGTCGTGGTTTGTTCCAATGTAGATCGCTGTTCTTTTGTGGGTCGTTGTGCTCTCTGTTTCCCTGCCTTGTTCGCGTTTTCCTGTTTGCGTTATGCCTATGTACTTGTGTAATTTGGATGGCTCTCCCATTATGACCCGTGACTGCTTAGATGACTTCGATTATGGAATTCCTTATAATAAATCTCGCTCTTCTCAGCATTTGTGTCCGTCCCCTCGCTTCACAGCGCATGCTGCGTTACAGTATAACCGACCAATCAAGGACACAGCGAGAGAGCGAGACTCTGGTAAGTTTACCAGTTTACCACTCATCGCTGTAATGAGATGTTGGCTGGTTCAATTCAGTTCGACTCTCCGGTATTACAACGCGAGCGAACCAGAGACAGGAATTCCCCTTGCTCCCTGATAAGCGCTGTGTGTCTGCCCGACTCGATAAACACTACAGGGAGGAACAACCTGTAGCGCAAGATTCGGGCAGGTGGAATGAACATGCAGACGAGTGTTGGCTTGGCTCTCGGTTGGCTTTCAAAAGCCATTGTGAACTCCCGATGCCTCCGACAATGCGGAGTCACATTGAAAGCCATCGAGAAGCGGTTGTGTCTGTGTGTTCTTCCAGGCGCAGACCAGACCGGGGAAGAAGAAAGACTACGCCCCCGACTCAGAGCCCCGCCGCCACAGTGAAAGACAAAGTCAGCACATTCCCTGAGAAGCTCCTCCCTCCTCTTACTCTGTCAGCCTCTCCCCTAGAGACGCCGAGGAATTTTTTGGGGGGGGAGTAATGGACACTCGCTGCTAGAGTGGCCGACTCCGCCCCCAGAGGACATCAGCCCAGTGGTCCCGCCTCCTGAGGACGTCAGCCCGGTGGTCCCGCCTCCTGAGGACATCAGCCCGGCGGTCCTGCCCCCTGAGGACGTCGGCTTGGCAGTCCTGCCCCCTTGAGGACGTCGGCTTGGCGGTCCCACCCCCCGACAGCATCTCCTCACCTCAGCGGCCTGTTCCCGCGACCCGGAGGGGGTCATCCACGCCTCCTGTTCCCGCGACCCCGAGGGGGTCATCTTCTCCACCCTTTGGTCCTGTTTCATTGCCCGTGTTCCCCTTGCTCCCATGCTCTGTCCTTGGTTTTGTGTTAGTGCCTGTCCCCGTAGTGGTGTCTGTCCGAGTCTGTGTACCTGTTCCTGTGTCTGATTCCTGTGGTGTCGTATTTGTTCCTGTCCCCATGTCTGTTCCCCAAGTCGTGACCCACTTTGTTCCTGTTCCGGTCTCAGTTGTCCAAAACGTATTTGCCTCCATGTACAGTGGGGAAAATAAGTATTTAGTCAGTCACCAATTGTGCAAGTTCTCCCACTTAAAAAGATGAGAGAGGCCTCATAGGTAGACCTCAACTATGAGAGACAAAATGTGGAAAAAAATTGAGAAAATCATTTTGTCTGACTTTTAAAGAATTTATTTGCAAATAATGGTGGAAAATAAGTATTTGGTCAATAACAAAAGTTCATCTCAATACTTTGTTGTATATCCTCTGTTGGCAATGACAGAGGTCAAACACAAGTATTCACAAGGTTGGCACACATAAGTATTTGTGTCACCTACAAACAAGCAAGATTTCTGGCTTTCACAGACCTGTAACTTTTTTTTAAGAGGCTCCTCTTTCCCCCACTCATTACCTGTATTAATGGCACCTGTTTGAAGTGGTTAACAGTATAAAAGACACCTGCCCACAACCTCAAACAGTCACACTCCAAACTCCACTATGGTGAAGACGAAAGAGCTGTCGGAGGACACCAGAAACCGAATTGTAGGCTGGGAAGACTAAATCTGCAATAGGCAAGCAGCTTGGTGTGAAGAAATCTACTGTGGGAGCAATAATCAGAAAATGGAAGACCTACAAGACCACTACTAATCTCCCTCGATCTGGGGTTCCACGCAAGATCTCAGCCCGTGGGGTCAAAATTATCACAAGAACGGTGAGGAAAAATCCCAGAACCACAAGGGGAGATCTAGTGAATGACCTGCAGAAAGCTGGGACCAACGTTACAAAGGCTACCATCAGCAACACACTACGACGCCAGGGACTCAGATCTTGCAGTGCCAGACGTGTCCCCCTGCTTAAGCCAGTCCATATCCAGGCACATCTGAAGTTTGCTAGAGAGCATTTGGATGTTCCAGAAGAGTATTGGGAGAATGTCATATGGTCAGATGAAACCAAAGTAGAACTATTTGGTAAAAACACAACTCGTCGTGTTTGGAGGACAGTGAATGCTGAGTTGCATCCAAAGAACACCATACCAACTGTCAAGCATGGGGGTGGCAACATCATGCTTTGGGGCTGTTTCTCTGCAAAGGGACCAGGACGACTGGTCCGTGTAAATGAAAGAATGAATGGGGCCATGTATTGTGAGATTTTGGGTGCAAACCTCCTTCCATCAGCAAGGGCAATGAAGATGAAACGTGGCTGGGTCTTTCAGCATGACAATGATCCCAAGCACACTGCCAGGGCAACAAAGGAGTGGCTTCGTAAGAAACATTTCAAAGTCCTGGAGTGGCCTAGCCAGTCTCCCGATCGAAAACCTTTGGAGGGAGTTAAAAGTCCGTGTTGCCCGCCGACAGCCCCAAAACATCACTGCTCTAGAGGAGATCTGCATGGAGGAATGGGCCAACATACCAGCAACAGTGTGTGCCAACCTTGTGAAGACTTGTGTTTGACCTCTGTCATTGCCAACAGAGGATATACAACAAAGTATTGAGATGAACTTTTGTTATTGACCAAATACTTATTTTCCACCATTATTTGCAAATAAATTCTTTAAAAGTCAGACAAAATGATTTTCTCAATTTTTTTTCACATTTTGTCTCTCATAGTTGAGGTCTACCTATGATGTCAATTACCGGCCTCTCTCATCTTTTTAAGTGGGACAACTTGCACAATTGGTCACTGACTAAATACTTATTTTCCCCACTGTATGCCTCTGCCCTGTCCCCTAGCCCCACTCCCGTGTTTGTTCCCAGTCCTGTCCTGTCCTGTCCTGTTCCTGTGCCTCGCCCTGGCCCTGTCCGGTCTCCCTGTGTCCCGTGCCATGTCATGTCCCAGCCCGGCTCCTGGCCTGTCTCCGGTTTTCCTGTCTCTGTCCTGCCTAAGTCTCCATGTCCTGCCTTGCCTGGTTTTGTCCCTCTGGTCTGTCCTGTAGTGTCCTGTCCTGTGCCCACTGTTCCTGTCCCTCACCGTGCCCCGTGGTTCCCTGTCCTGTCCTAGTCTGGTTCCTGTCCTGTCTGCATGCTTTTGCGTGCCCCGGAGCGGCATGCTTTGAGGGGGGGTACTGTCACGTAGGGCTACGCCCCCTCTCCTAGCTGTCACTCTGGTGTCTCTGTTCCTCGTGGTTTTGTTGTTCCTTGCCCGTTAGACCCGTGACTGCTTAGATGACTTTGATTATGGAATTCCCTATAATAAATCTCGTTCTTCTCAGCGTTTGTGTCCGTCCCCTCGCTCCGCAGCGCATGCTGCGTTACAATGATGGTATAACTCTCCTCATTGGCTCCTCCCCTACTGATGATGGTATACCTCTCCTCATTAGCTCCTCCCCTATTGATGATGGTATATCATTTCTCATTAGCTCTTCCCCTAATCATGATGGTGTCACAGTATGGCGGCCCCCTACTGGTCGCCCCCGTCTACAGCAGCAGCTTGTCCTGTGGGTGTGGTGTTGTGTTCGTCCCTCAGGTGGGCGGAGCCCGCGATCCGTCTCACCTGAGGGTCGTTTGTTCGTCTATATATGTCTTGTCTTTGTACCAGTTGACCGCTGGTTATTATATCCTTAATTGGGATCAGTTCATGGGTTTTGGTTTGCGCACTTTACATATTAAACCATCCTTTTTCCCTGAGACTCGGCGTGATCGCTTCTGTTTATTTTCGCTCACCCTGCCTGTCACAGATGGTATATCATTCCTCATTAGCTCCTCCCCTAATGATGATGGTATAACTCTCCTCATTAGCTCCACCCCTACTGATGATGGTATAACTCTCCTCATTAGCTACTCCCCTACTGATGATGGTATAACTCTCCTCATTAGCTCCTCCCCTATTGATGATGGCATACCTCTCCTCATTAGCTCCTCCCCTACTGATGATGGTATAGATCTGCTTATTAGCTCCTCCCCTAATCATGACTGTACTTTGATCAGTATGTAAAGCATCTCCCTCTGACCTTGAGAAGTAATAATTAATCACTCTGTAATCTCCCTCAGACCTTACTGTATATACACTGTACTGTATCATACTGTATGTACTCTGTACTGTATCATACTGTATGTACTCTGCAAGGAAGTAATTTGGGGGGGGGGGGCTTTTTCAAAAGTCCCCCCAGTTTTTACTGTTAAAGCCAAATATTTAAATAGCAACGATCCATGGCCCCCCACTTTTTATTACAAAATTACGTCCATGGTACTCTGTACAGTGTAATTCTGTATGATACAGTTCAGAGTATATGCAGTATTGTAATGTTCTAGCCACATGCAGATAAGTGGGCAAACACAAAAGCTGAGAGAACAAGGGTTTATTGGCCTTTTCAGAGTCTTTCTCTACTGAAGGGACACAAGGGACACATAGCCAATCTGTAAAGAAGAATTACACTGATGCTTAGGGCACAGTGACATACAAACCAGCCAGATTAACATTAAAGAGAATAACTTTCAGTACAAATAGTGACATACAAACCAGCGAGATTAACACTAAACAGAATAACTTTCAGTACAAATAGTGACATACAAACCAGCAAGATTAACACTAAACAGAATAACTTTCAGTACAAACACGTGACGAGATTTAATAGACAGTACGATAGACACCAGTGATCAGTTATGAGCAAGGTTGCCAACTTTTCAAGATCAATTGATTTGAACCTGGAGGGGGTGGCGAGTTGGTAAGTTGTTTGGGGGGACGGTGGTGGCGGCAAACGTAGGTTGTTACCGGGGGGGGGTGTAAAATGGACACAAATTAAGTATTATATCGCGATCGATCAATCGCCAGTGGTTGGCGCCAGAGCGAACTAGTAACTCATTGAATCATAGATATGGATCAAAAATAAATAAACTAGATTTTTTTTTCGGTATGAGAAATCGGATGTGTGGCGTGAGAGCATGTGAAGACAGTCAAATGCGTGTGTCTCACGCTCAATGCGTGAGAGTTGGCAACCCTGGTTATGACATTATAGGACGAATGAACACCGGAACAGACTAAAGGTATAGACCACAAATAAAGGAAAACCGAAACTAAGAGTAACACACATGGACGTAACACACATAAACTTTAAATCTGAACCTAAGAATAAGAAAATCATAATTCCTCATCAACAAAACTTCAAGGTAATGTTGCGCTCTCTCCTTCACTTCTTAGCGCAGCGTGTTCGTTTGATGCAAAAAAGAACTTCACCAGTCTTGTGTCTTTTAATTATTTATTAAGCTAATACAACCAAGCAATAATAATAGAGCATTAAGAGATAAAAGGGATCCCTTTGAGAGTGCGCATCAGAGACACGCTAGTCATGTCATCCAGTGTGTAACTCTAACACCTGTCTACTTCTTCCTCATTATATACCTTCCTATGGCATCCCCCCTTCTCCGGTGAAGATAGAAGGTGGACATTCCTCATGTCAAAACCTACAGCTGTTTCTTCCCTCAATTTTGGAACCGAAGTCTCCCATCCTAACCATACCATATCTGGTCAGAGAGACTCCTGTTTCACATCCCATTATTAGCAAACTGCAAACACTTCAAGTCTTGGAAAAGCACACAAGCACTTACACAGACATTCTTAACACGCAACTTGATCAATTGTCACGTAGGGCTACGCCCCCCTCTCCTCGCTGTCACTCCAATGTCTCTGTTCCTCGTGATTCTGTGTTCCGTGCCCGTTAACCCCACCCTGCTTGTCTGTCTGCCTGGTTTCTGTCTGTCTGCCATGCCCCTGTATCATTGTCATCATCTGTCCCTAGTTTAGTTTTGTGTATAATAGTCCTGGTGTCTTCCATGTCTGTATCGGTCTTTTTGTTCATTCGTTTCATATGCCCTCGTGGAGTTTGCTGTTTCTGTTCTGCCATCTTTGTGAGTACGTCCAGCCTAGTCTTTGTTCCCCTGGCTGGTCTTGTTCTTTGTTTTGCCATGTCTGTTCGTATTTCATGTCTGGACTGCCTGCCCGTTATGACCCATGCCCGTGACTTCGACTCTGCCTTTGGAATTTCCTTTAATAAACCTCACTCTCCTCAGCGTTTGTGTTCGCCTCCCTGTTCTGGCCAGCGCAGATCGTTACATCAATAATATAATGTAAACAGAACATAAAGTAATTAATACTTGATTAATACTTTAAGGCTAATCAACTTAATATATATATAAGGATTACTTTAGTATTCTGATTTAAATATACCTTAGCTTGCTTTCACACATATAATTCTTAACAGTAAACATTCACTGCAAATTACAGTGTTATAAACACAGACACAAACCACCAAAGCACAATATAACAGATTAACACTAGGAGTTCTATTACTACTGTCTGACTACACTAACACTAGGACTTCTATTACTACTGTCTGACTACACTAACATTAGGAGTTCTATTACTACTGTCTGACTACACTAACACTAGAAGTTCTATTACTACTGTCTGACTACACTAACATTAGGAGTTCTATTACTACTGTCTGTATTATCTATCACAGACTCACATACTCACCGTGTTCCTCTGAAATAGATTAATGTGTCTCATAGATTTATGTGTCGGAAAATATTCATGTGCTCAGTCTCTTTCACTCTGATCTGAATCTGTTTGTCCTGTTCAGTTTCTCATATGATTCTGTAGGAGGTGGAGACTCCAGATTCAGGTTTATCTCCCACTGCTGAATAACAGGACCAGAATGGCTCACAGGTAAGTGGTTCACAGGTGAGGAATGCAGCCAGACTGATACAAGTACACACACGTTGTATCATGCACAACATACAGAACTACTGTAAATAAATGACACCTCTCTGATCTGAGAACAGTGTAGCTGCATGTAATGCCCGTGGTGTCTGGGAGCAATGAGGGGGATTCATGTGCTGAGCAGAGCGAGGTTTCGTGAAGGACAATCCAAAATCAGGGTCATTTAAACGAGCAAATATGTTCATAGTCACAAGGGGCCTCATGTACAAAGACTTGCGTGGATACAGGCACCAACAAAAATGCCTTCTTTGATCTTCACATCACTTACTCTTGGAAACATCTGTCTTAAATAGTGAAAACCTTCACCTTCCTTGTTCAGTGCTTTCACAAAATTATTCATGAGTACACGTTCTATGTGTAGAGGAGGCAAAAATATCTCGACAAGCGGTTTGCGTGCAACATTTTTCTGTCCTGTAACTAACTTTTTGCGTAGTGGCCAGCTCTGTTGACAATAATGTGACTCTTTGGCATGGCTGTCCCATTCACAGATGAAACAACAGCACTTGGTGTAGCCGAGCTGCAGTGCCAGTAACAGAGCAACGACTTTCAGATCTCCACAGATATTCCAGTTGTACCTGCGATACTGGATGTGGTTGAGCAACAGTTCCATATTCTCATATGTTTCCTTCATGTGTGCTGCGTAGCCAACAGGTACTGACAGATAAACGTTGCCATCGTGTAGCAGAACAGCCTACAGGCTTAGCATTGACGAATCAATGAAGAGATGCCACTCTTACGAGTTGTGATCACAACGCAAGGCCGAGAACAATCCTTCAATGTTACAACAGAGATTGTTGACTTGTGCAAAAAGTTAGGTAATATCATGTTGTCGGCTTCTAAATAGACATTTTCGTACCTGGTGACAGCAGACACCATCCCTGCAGCCTGGAACCCAGCAAATCAGCTTTTGCTTTTGACAGACCCAAATATCTGACCAAATCGTTAAATTCTGACTGTGTTATCAGATGTGGATCACCTGATGAGCAAGGTCCAAATCTGGGTCAATGTCACTGTCAGTACCCTGCACTGGAGTTTCTTCATCTGGTTTGTCTAAGATCCAATCCTTGGGCGGTTTCAGAATTGGGAGACTGTTGTCATGTGGCACAGGTCTCATTGCTGAAGGCAGATTAGGATATACATGCCTGGACATGCCCAAGTTGTACAAACTGTTGCTGATAAGTCACTTACTGGAGTGAGATGTTTGGAAAAAGCAAAAATTATGATAAAACTGAAGATTTCTCCTAAATCTTCCCATCAGCGCCCGCCCTGTCCCCAGTGGAGGGGAGCACACGTAATGCTGGCTGGGGGGGTTGAGAACTAGTAGGTAGCCACCACTTGTCTCTCCGCCCAAGGACGGAGAGAATGGAGGGCCACGAGACACGCACGCTGCTTCAGCCCCGGGTAGGACCGATGGAAGGGACACAGAAGTAGGAAAACCCCACACACGCTGACGGAGGGAGAGGGCTGTGAGACCCAGACTCACGCACCATGTGTGGGGAACCCGACCTCACACCTATGAACGGCAGGCACCGAGTTTTTTTAAACACTCCGCATGGGCCAGAGGGAACTGAGGAGGTGTGCGTGCGGTGATGGAGGAGAGCAGGCAGGCGGGATGTCTACACAGCTCATCCTCCCTTCAGGAGCAAAGGCGCAGCTACAAAACCCTTTTCTCAGAAGCTCACGGAGACGCAGAGACAGGGAGAAGACGCCGCGCGTCGGGCGTTTTTTTTATTTTGCGCGGTGCGCTCATTGGCAGCATAGTGGAGTGTTGTGGAGTGTTGGAGTGTTGTATATGATCATCTAAGGCAGATCCACCGCAGCCCATCTTGGCAATCGTTCTTTCTCACGCTGTACGCCAGCACGAGATCATTGTTCGTTTTTTATATACTGTATTTACGATCAAAGCGTATTTAAATCGTGGGTCACGCTTAACGACGAAAACTGCTTTACGACAGACTTTTCAGTCTCTAACCCCATCGTTAAGCAGGGACTCACTGTACATTTAACTCAGGGGTCGGTAACCCAAAATGTTGAAAGAGCCATATTGGACCAAAAAAACAAAAAACAAATATGTCTGGAGCCGCATAAAATTAAAAGCCTTATATAAGCCTTATAATGAAGGCAACACATGCTGTATGTATCTATATTAGCCTACCATCAAAATGACTAAGTTAGCTACAAATACGTAATGAGCATTCATGATGTTTATTCTCTCTGCAGTGTGTTCTGTAGAGAACAACGCACCACGTGACTGCTCTGTTGTAGGATGCCGCCTCAAGTTTAACTTCATTACAATATTAATGAATTATGTTTCATTGAATTGATTAAATTAAAGAAATTTAATAAATCAGGGTTGCCAACTTTTAAAGATCACTTCGAGTGAGATTTGAACCTGGAGGGGGTGGCGAACGTAAATTGTTACCGGGCGGGGTGTATAATGGACATAAATTAAGTATTATATCGCGATCGGTCGATATCCAGTGGTTGACGCCAGAGCGAACTAGTAACTCATTGAATCATATATGTGGATCAGAGGTAAATAAACTAGATTTTTTTCGGCGTGAGAAATCGGATGTGTGGCGTGTGAGCGTGTGAAGACAGTCAAATGCGTGTGTCTCACGCTCAATACGTGAGAGTTGGCAACCCTTATAAATAAATTAGATTTTTGATGTCATTTTTATTTTTACGATTCGACAAAACAACAAAATGGAACGTGCATAACATGCCCCTTATTTGGGCACTAAACAACCCGTTTAATGTGACTTCTGTTTTCGGACATCACTGGTCAGCTTCTCAACATCGGGCATGTAAGATGTAACTTTAATCTTGACGCAGGACTGCAAACTCTCGTCTGTGAGGCGGGTGCGATATTTTGATTTGATGTAGTTCATGTTTGAAAATATCTGTTCGCATAGGTATGTTGATCCAAAGATGGATAATACTCCAAATGCATGTCTTCATGTTCCAATAATTGTCAGGAAGAGCATTCATGTGTCATAGACAAGTTTCTCGGGTGTTGGGAGGCTTTCAATTTCGCTCCATTTGTGGCTTTGGCCAAGTTGAGCTTTCTGGCGAGTGACGTCTTCAAGCTCGCCGCTGGTTTGTTTCCAACAGCCACCTGCCTCATCTCGCCCTGCTAATAGAAACGTGTGTCGCAGGCTACGACGCAAATCTTCGTTGACATAAATGTTGAAATTTAGTTTCATTTATTCTACACATTCTTACAGCATTGGAAAACGTTAGGAATGTTGGTGTCATGTTTGTATCCTACAAAAACTATATTAAAACAAAAAATATATTTCTCTCCCCCATCTTTTTACATTTTCAAACATTTTTGAAAAAGCTCCAGGGAGCCGCTAGGGCAGCGCCAAAGAGCCGCATGCGGCTCTAGAGCCACGGGTTGCCAACCCCTGGACTAGACCCTTAAACCCCTGGTTTAACTGAACTGATCAGTTTCTGAACAGTGTCTGTAGCATTTCATGTGCGACAGTTTTAGATTTCAGCTGGTGTTGTGTCGAATTCCGACTCCCCTCGTTTATCCGCATAAAGACACTACAAATTATATTGTCGATTTATGTTTCCATGCTTAAAAAAAATGTATCCATCACAGCAAACGGCACGGCATTATCTATGCCCAAAACCACACTGGCTCAAGTGTGTTAATTATTTTAAATAAAATAAAAAGTGTGGAAGTGTGTGTGATGGTGTGTGTGGAAGTGTGTGTGATGGTGTGTGTGATGGTGTGTGTGTGTGTGTGAGATGGTGCATGTGGAAGTGTGTGTGATGGTGCGTGTGGAAGTGTGTGTGATGGTGCGTGTGGAAGTGTGTGTGATGGTGCGTGTGGAAGTGTGTGTGATGGTGCGTGTGGAAGTGTGTGTGATGAATAATGTGGAAGTGTGTGTGATGGTGTGTGTGGAAGTGTATGTGATGGTGTGTGTGGAAGTGTGTGATGGTGCGTGTGGAAGTGTGTGTGATGGTGCGTGTGGAAGTGTATGTGATGGTGCGTGTGGAAGTGTGTGATGGTGCGTGTGGAAGTGTGTGTGATGGTGCGTGTGGAAGTGTGTGTGATGGTGTGTGTGGAAGTGTGTGATAGTGTGTGTGGAAGTTTGTGTGATGGTGCGTGTGGAAGTGTGTGTGATGGTGTGTGTGGAAGTGTGTGATGGTGCGTGTGGAAGTTTGTGTGATGGTGCGTGTGGAAGTGTGTGATGGTGTGTGTGGAAGTGTGTGATGGTGTGTGTGGAAGTTTGTGTGATGGTGTGTGTGTGGAAGTGTGTGTGATGGTGCGTGTGGAAGTGTGTGATGGTGCGTGTGGAAGTGTGTGTGATGGTGCGTGTGTAAGTGTGTGATGGTGCGTGTGGAAGTGTGTGATGGTGTGTGTGGAAGTGTGTGATGGTGTGTGTGGAAGTGTGTGTGATGGTGTGTGTGGAAGTGTGTAATGGTGTGTGTGGAAGTGTGTGTGATGGTGTGTGTGGAAGTGTGTGTGATGGTGTGTGTGGAAGTGTGTGATGGTGTGGCCGCACTTCTGTTATTCTCACATTCATCTTCTTTATACCTTCTCCACAATGCAGTGTTCAGCAGTGACTAAAGGGTGTGTGTGTGTGTGTGTGTGTGTGTGTGTGTGTGTGTGTGTGTATCAGGTGTTATGGTTCAGGGCTAATGGAAGTCAACAGCAGTGGTTGGTGGAACTCTCTGCCCCAGCCACCCCGGCCCCTCACTTCCTCAAATCTCATTATAGATGAACTTGGACATAATGACAGCTTGAAAGCATATTCTATATATTTTTATATATCTATAAAATATTATATATAATGAATTCCTTTAAAAATGAAAGATTTCAGAAGATTGTGGTATTTCTGGATTCCATTGACTCTCAATAAAAAAATTAAATTTTTTGTAACCTATAGATAACACAGAAATGGTGTATATGGTGTATGGTTAGTAATTCCTGAGACGCACACATATTTACCTGAACCATGAAGTCCATTCTAGTGGATGTAATGACTAAACTGAGTATCTGAGTACATTATGAGACTGAGTACATTCATTTATGTACTTTGTAAAACTAAATGCAGTATTTCTCTGTCACGTCTGTCCACACCTCCACCTGCAAGTATGTCACGTCTAGCCCCGCCTCCACCTGTTAGTCTGTCATGTCTAGCCCCGCCTCCACCTGTTAGTCTGTCATGTCTAGCCCCGCCTCCACCTGCTAGTCTGTCATGTGTTAGTCTGTCATGTCTAGCCCCGCCTCCACCTGTTAGTCTGTCATGTCTAGCCCCGCCTCCACCTGTTAGTCTGTCATGTCTATCCCCACCTCCACCTGTTAGTCTGTCATGTCTAGCCCCGCCTCCACCTGTTAGTCTGTCATGTCTAGCCCCGCCTCCACCTGTTAGTCTGTCACGTCTAGCCCCACCTCCACCTGTTAGTCTGTCATGTCTAGCCCCGCCTCCACCAGTTAGTCTGTCACGTCTAGCTCCTCCTCCACCTGTCAGTCTGTCACGTCTAGCTCCGCCTCCACCTGTCAGTCTGTCACGTCTAGCCCCGCCTCCACCTGTTAGTCTGTCATGTCTAGCCCCGCCTCCACCTGTTAGTCTGTCGCGTCTAGCCCCGCCTCCATCTGTTAGTCTGTCATATCTAGCCCCGCCTCCACCTGTCAGTCATGTTCTCGTTTGCATGTGGTTCTTCCTTTTTAGTTAAATTTGTGTTGCTGGTAAATATTTGAAAAGTTACAGTAAACTAACAGTTAGTGTGAGCTTAAGCAATAATTAATACAGAATGTTTGTTTAGGCAACTCTTGATTTGTTGATATACTGAAATCGGGATTTGACAGGCCAATTAAACAATGCAGTTTATTAAACACTATAATCTATTGTTTTACCTGTGCATTAACACCCTGAATTTCCTCTTCACTTTATGACCGTTACATTGTGCCAACCCATTTTCACTGGTTTCATTTAGTGTCTCCACTAAATATTCTCTACAAGCACCACAACCAATCACCTGTACCTGTATATGTCACATGTAGTTTAGGTGGAGCACCTGCATATGTCACACACAGTTTAGGTGGAGCACCCGTATATGTCACAGGCAGTTTAGGTGGAGCACCCGTATATGTCACACACAGTTTAGGTGGAGCACCTGTATATGTCACACGCAGTTTAGGTGGAGCACCTGTATATGTCACACACAGTTTAGGTGGAGCACCTGTATATGTCACACGCAGTTTAGGTGGAGCACCTGTATATGTCACACGCAGTTCAGGTGGAGCACCTGTATATGTCACACGCAGTTTAGGTGGAGCACCTGTATATGTCACACACAGTTTAGGTGGAGCACCGGTCTTACCAAACCTCCTACAACGTGTCCATCTGTGCTGAGCGTAGAGATGTAGGTCTTACCAAACCTCCTACAACGTGTCCATCTGTGCTGAGCGTAGAGATGTAGGTCTTACCAAACCTCCTACAACAGTCATACAGTCATACAGTCACACAGTCATACAGTAATATAGTCATACAGCCATACAGTCACACAGTCATACAGTAATACAGTCATACAGCCATACAGTCATTGAGACATACAGTCATAAAGTCATATAGTCATATGGTCATGCAGTCATATAGTCATGATTTCATATAGTAATATAGTCATACAGTCATACAAACATACAGTGATATAGTTATACAGTCATGCAGTCATATAGTCATACAGTCATATAGTCACACAGTAGTACAGTCATATAGTCATACAGTCATATAGTCACACAGTAGTACAGTCATACAGTGATATAGTCATACAGTCATATAGTCATACAGTCAGTCATATAGTCATACAGTGATATAGTCATACAGTGATATAGTCATACAGTCAGTCATATAATCATACAGTCATATAGTCATACAGTCATATAGTCATAGTCACACAGTCATACAGTCATATAGTCATACAGACATAGTCACATAGTCATACAGACATAGTCATAGTTATACAGTCATATAGTCATACAGTCATACAGTCAGTCATATAGTCAAACAGTCATACAGTCATACTGTTATACAGTCATAATTTTGGATGATTGCAAATCCAAGATAGCTGCTGCAGCAAAGCACTGTTTGTTGCCTGTGTGAATGTGTGACTAGTTATAATACTTCTGCAATTTTGTTCTGAAGTTTTACTTTAAAAAATTTCGACCAGAGGACTTGAAAATTGTCATGAACAAGATCTGGTGGGCAGAAGGGATTACAGGAACTCATATTGCTTCAGGATGATGATGGATTGGACTAACTGAGGCCTAAGTCTAAAGCCTCCTGCTGTGCTAAAGGTTGAAACCTGGATCTTCACACCTTTTATGTCTCACAACAGGGAAGTGGTATTTTATATTCATTTGAGCTGTGAATCTTAGATACTTTTAACAAGGATACATTTTTTTGTATCTCCTGAGTGAAAAACATGAGGAACTTCAAACTGGGCTCCCTTGTTTTGGGTGTAGACTTTATAACTTTGGCTGGAGTCTACAACTCACAACTATATGGAGAACTGCCTGGGCCGAAGTTAAACCTACAAAGAAAATTATATAATCAGGAGCTGGTAGCTTTTGATTGCATGATAGCTACCCTTTTGCAAAGTGGTAAATGGACTTCCACACAAATTCTTCAGCAAACTTTAACTCTAAACTAGATATGCTTTCAGTATGGATAGACTCTACAAATGAAGATATAATAGTGTTGTCAGAAACGTGGCTGAAGAAATCTATTAAGGATAGTGAAATTAACATTGATGGCTATAATGTATATCGTACAGATACAGAGAAAAAAGGTGGAGGAGTGGCAATGTATATCAAACACTGTTTTCCAGCTGATCTAATCCTATCAAAATCTGTCAGTAAAGAACTAGAATTTTTAGCCATTGATGTTAAAATATCTAATAATCAGCATATCATGGTGGTAGGATGTTATAGGCCCCCATCAGCTGTTAGTAATTCTCTGGCTACGTTAGTGGATCTTTTATCGCAGTTAAAATATAGTGAAATTTTGATTGTTGGAGATTTAAATATTGATTGGCTTACATCTGCTTCTGATGCACTGAAAAATCAATGTCATCTTTTAAATCTTAATCAGTTAATTGACTCTCCTACAAGAATTAATTTAAAGGCTGTTGGAAAATCATCACTCATTGATTTGGTTCTAACAAATGCCTTTTAAATTAAAGAAGGACCATAATAATCTAATGATTACAATTTATTTCCGGTGATAATAAAACCAACTAGAATAACAACATATTCTGCTACATTAATCGATAACATATTCACTAACAAGATTGATAGTGCAATAGTTGGGGGACTGCTCATAAATGACATAATTGATCACCTAACGGTTTTTGCAGTTTTTCAAAACTTAGTTGATGTACAAAATAAACATGACAACTGTGAGCTCCCGACGCCTCGAGGGAGGCGGAGCCGTCGCAGGGAGAGCAACCGAGGAGCTTGTGTGTCTGTGTGTTCTGCCAGGCTCACCCAGGACCCCGAGGAAGAGGACCAACCGCCACTGATCCCGCCAGCTACTCCACACGAGACCCCCAAGAATTTTTTGGGGGGGAGTACTGGCCACGTCGGCTTGGCGGTCCCGCCCCCCGATGACATCAGTGCGGCGGTCCCGCCCCCCGATGATGTCAGTGCGGAGTTCCCGCCCCCCGAGGACATCAGCCCGGCGGTCCCGCCCCCTGAGGACGTCAGCCCGGCGGTTCCGCCCCCTGAGGACGTCAGCCCGGTGGTTCCGATGACGTCGGAATGACGTTCCTTCCGATGACGTCAGCGTGGCGGCTCCGCCTCCCGAGGGTGTCTCATCCATGCCGGTTCATGGCCCCACGACCCAGGAAGGGTCATCCGCACCGGTTCCTGTTCCCGCTGCCCGTCGGCAGTCCACGCCGGCTCCCGTCCCCGCGACCCAGGAGGGGTCGTCCACGCCGGCTCCCGTCCCCGCGACCCAGGAGGGGTCGTCCACGCCGCCGCCTGTTCCCGCTGCCCGCCAGCGGACGCCGCCTGTTCCCGCTGCCCGCCAGCGGACGCCGCCTGTTCCCGCTGCCCGCCAGCGGACGTCGCCTGTTCCCGCTGCCCGCCAGCGGACGCTGCCTGTTACCCCAGAGACTGTGCTGCCCTCTATGGGTCATGGACAGAATGTGCTCCCTGCTCCGCCCTGTGCCCCTGTCTTGTCACCCATATTCCCCTTGCTCCCGTGTTCCATCCCTGGTTTTGTGTTGGTCCCGGTTCCTGTGTGTGTGCCTGTTCGTGTCCTTGTGCCCGTCCCTGTGTCTGTGTCTGGTCGGTTCCTCCGGGTCCCTGTCCCCGTGTCTGTTCCCCAAGTCATTACCCATTTCGTGCCTGTGCCTGTCACCGTTGTCGATAGTGTCTTTGCCTCTGTGTTTACCTCTGCCTTGTCCCCTGGCCCCACTCCCGTGTCTGTTCTCAGTCCTGTCCCGTCCTGTCCTGCTCCTGTAACTCGCCCCAACCCTGTCCGGTCTCCTTGTGTCTCCTGTCCGGCCCAATCCTTGCCCAGCTCTTGGCCAGTCTCCCTGTCTCCGGTCCCCGCAATACCCCAGGTCCCTCGTCCTGTCCCTCCGGTCTGTCCTGTAGTGTCCTGCCCCGTGTCCGCTGTCTCTCGTCCTGCCCCGTGGTTCCCTGTCCTGTCCTAGTCTGGTTCCTGTTCCGTCTGCCCTGAGGGGGGGTAATGTCACGTATGGCCTCGCCCCCTCCCTTAGCTGTCACTCCGGGTTCCCTCTTGTCTGTGCTCCTTGCCTGTTTATCCTGCCCTGCTCGTTTGTCTCCGTGATTCCTCGTTTGTTACCACGCCCCCGTGTCATTGCCCGCACCTGTTCCCTGTTTGGTGTTCTGTGTATATATAGTCCCTGAGTGTCCCTTGTCCCTCGTCGATTGTTTTGATTGTTTGTTCATTGTACTTGGCCGTTGTGTGTTCCTGCTTTTTGATTCATTGTATGTGCTCGTGTCCCCTGTCTTTGTAATGCCCGTGTACGCGTGTTTCTCGGACTGCCCTCCCGTTATGGACCCGGACTGGTTATCGGACGATGATTATGGTATTCCCCTGAATAAATCTCGCTCTTCTCAGCAATTGTGTCCGTCCTCTAGCTCCGCAGCGCGAACTGCGTTACATCATCACTCTATTTGCTAAATTGTTCTTTCATAATCCCATACATGACCTACTGTGTGGAGATGTGGGGAAACGCATATAAAACCAACACTAAACCAATATTCATGTTACAGAAGAAAGCTATAAGAATTATAAACCGATCCAATTATCATGAATCAACAAACAAACAAACTATTTATTAATTTAAAAACTTTAAAATTCAGTGACCTAGTTGACCTCCATACAGCTTTGATACTGTACAAAGCACAAAAAAAAATGCTTCCGACCAATATTCAGAAATTGTTTGAAACTAAAGTGACTACATATGAACTCAGGGGAACTGATATGTTGTCAAAGGTGTAAACTTGTGGAATAGTTGTGACAAGGACATAAAAATGTCCAGTTCACTTGTCAAATTTTAAAACATGCTTAAAAATAAGGTAATAGAAACTTATAATAAAGAGAAATAATTTTATATATGTATAACTTGTTATTGTCACGTGGGGCTACGCCCCCTCTCCTAGCTGTCACCCTGGGTTCCCTCGTGTTCATGTTCTTGCCCGTTTGTCCCGCCCTGCTCGTTGGTTTTGATGGGTTCCTTGTTAGTCACCACGCCCCTGTGTCATTGCCGTCACCTGTCCCTTGTTTATTTTGTGTCCTTATAATCCCTGCACTTCCCAAGTCTCGTGATCGGTTATTTTGTTCATTTGTCATTTCGTTCATCTGTTCATGCTGTTGTTTGGTGCTTTGCTGTTCTGATCCTGTTCGTAAGTTGTTCGGTGTTTCCCCATCGAGTCTAGTATGCCTGTTTACCTATGTTATTCGGACTGCCCTCCCGTTATGACCCCGGACTGTTTCTCTGATGACGGTTATGGATTATCCTTTAATAAATCTCGCTCTTCTCAGCATTTGTGTCCGTCTCCTCGCCCCGCAGCGCGAGCTGCGTTACAGTTATTGATTTTTAATAGTAGGCTAATGTATGATTGTTCTGGAGATGAGCAAAGTGTATTATTAATAACAATTGGAAAAATATATATATTTGATTAAAAAGGGTAGTCAATATAAGCTAATGCTTCAGACTATACCTTTTTCGGTTATTGTTATCATTATTTTCACTATTATAACCATTATTATTTATTAAATATTATTTATATTAATCTTTTTCTTTCATGTAAATGTATTTGTGTACATAAGTGTTTATACATGTTTATATGTATATGTACGTATATATGTACATGTTTCTCTAAAAACCGAAATAAACTCTAAATAAATAAATAAAAAATAAATGATGTAGGAGTCTAAAAACATACCTACATGTACAGTGATTTTCATCTGGTGATTTGTGGACAAGAGAAACATTGAAATGATAAAGTGTGTATGGATGGACTGATGTCAATACCTGTATTAAAGGTTAAATTATGGTCTACACTGGGCTTTACATGTGTGAGAGAAATTATTGATTATTGACTAATTATCATTGATTAGATCATGTTTAGTTATTATAAGAGATCATTATGAACTTTATGATTTAGTACATGTCCATTCTGGCTAAACAGAAGGACTACAATAATGAAGTAGTGTGATTCAGTGTAACCATGTTTAGTTCATATTATGCATGTGTGCTATACGTGACCCAGGTGAGGGAGAGTGCTGAGGGTAAGAGCACTCTGTTAACTGGTAGTCACTAGGCTACTAGTCTTGGGTCATTTAGCTTTCTCTGTGTTCAACTGATATATCAGTTGCTTCCGCTAACTCTAGGGAAGTCCATATTAGGAGATACACACATGTGAGACAAAGTAGCCTGCTGGACGCTTATGTTTTGGAACATGCTGTGCTAAAGATAACCTGCTGTTAGAACTGCTGAATTGTGTTTAAGATTGTATTGTGGCAAGATGGCGCTGACCTATGGCGACACGGTGTTGCTCTGTTTGTTGGTGTGTTTTTTGGTACTATGTTTTTGTGTGGATTATGCTGTTGGACTAGTGAAATATGATAGACTTACACTCCTACACATTCGAGACAACATTGCAAACCTCCAGCCAGATGTGAATCTTCTTACTGAGGACATAGGATTAATCAGGTCGACGGACAGAAACGGCAGAACAGGACGCGCCGGCTCTAGGCTCCAGGGGAGAGCTAGGAAGCGTGGCAAAAGAGCTGGCGCTCTGGTCCGGCTCAGACGGCGGAAACACAGATCGCCGCTGCCAAGCGTGTTATTGTCAAATGTTCGCTCTCTGGTCAACAAACAAGACGAGCTAAAAATGCTCATAAACAGCAGACGGGTCATTGCTGACTGCTCTATCATGTGCTTCACGGAAACATGGCTCAACGACGACGTCCCGGATTCGACGGTCCACGTAGATGGCTTCACCCTCCACCGCGCTGACCGCACCGAGGCCTCGCTGAAGACCAAAGGGGGCGGTCTATGCTGCTATGTGAACCAACGGTGGTGTACGGACACAACAATGATCTCACGAACCTGCTCTTCAGTTCTGGAGACACTCACCATTAAATGCAGACCATTTTACCTGCCTAGGGAGCTGAAGGCCATCATCTTGGTCGCCGTATATATACCACCTCAGGCTCCCAGTTCAGAAGCAGGCCAGCTACTCTCCACCCAAATCACGGACATTGAGAATTTGTACCCGGACTCTACTGTGCTGGTTTTAGGGGACTTTAATCACGTCAACCTGAAACAATCACTGCCACGGTTTAAACAGCAGATCCGGGTGCCCACAAGGTATGATAAAATTCTGGATCAATGTTACTGTACGATTGCTAATGCTTTCCATGCTGTAGCTTGGGCACCACTGGGTCAATCAGACCATAATATTATTATGCTAATACCAGCGTACCGCCAAAAACTAAAAGCTGTCAAGCTGACAACAAAGACAGTCAAACAATGGTCTTCTCAAGCCATTTGTGAACTGAGAGACTGTATGGATAAGACGGACTGGTTTGCTATTAAGGAATCCTGCAATGATCTCAACGAGTTTGCGGAGGTTGTTAATGCTTATATCTATTTCTGTGAAAATGTATGCGTCCCAACTAAGACTGTGACTGTATACAGTAATAACAAACCATGGTTTAGTAGAGAGTTAAAACATCTTTGGAAAATCAAGCAGGATGCCTATAAGAGTGGGGATAGAAAGCTATACAAAATAGCGAAGTATAACTTCGATAGAGCGGTTAGGAAAGCCAAAACAGATTACAAACAGAAACTAGAAGCTAAACTTATGGCTACAGATAGCAAAGGGGTATGGGAGGGCCTGAGGCAGATAACTAATTATGCAGGTAAAAAATTGGTGGTCAGTGATGATCCTGAGCTGCCTGAGAGTCTTAATGAGTTTTACTGTCGCTTTGATAAGCAGCAAGATGTTATCGCTGGACAAACAATTACCAATCCCTCCAAACCCCCCTTTATTATTGAAGAACATGAGGTTAGACTCCTGTTGCAAAGACAAAATAGCAGGAAAGCTGCAGGACCAGATCTTGTATCATCTGCCATCATAAAGTTCTGTGCTAATGAATTAACCTCTGTTTTTACTGATATTTTTAACTGGTCATTGAGGGAAAACAGGGTCCCTGCTTGTTTTAAATCTGCTATTGTTATTCCGGTGCCCAAGAAACCCATTATCAGATGCCTGAATGATTACAGACCGGTAGCCCTAACATCTGTGGTGATGAAGATCTTTGAGCGGCTAATATGTGATCGCCTGTCCAAAATGACCAGCCTGGACCCTGGTCAGTTTGCATACAGGCCAAATAGGTCGGTCGACGATGCTGTGTCCTTATGTTTACACTCCATCCTGCAGCACCTTGAGGTCCCAGGCAACTATGCTAAGATTCTTTTTATAGATTATAGTTCGGCTTTTAATACAATCTTGCCCAGCAAGCTATTCTATAAGCTGCAGCAGATGGGAATTCAGAATTCCCTCTGTAATTGGATTCTTGACTTTTTAACACAGAGATCACAAGTGGTCAAAATCCATAATAACACATCAGAGGTCAGATTCATAAGCACTGGTGCCCCTCAGGGATGTGTGCTATCACCTCTTTTATATTCTCTGTACACAAATGATTGTAAAGCACACACTGAGTCTGTTAAAATGATAAAATTTGCGGATGATACGACAGTAGTAGGTCTAATTTCGGATGATAATGATTCTGCATATAGGAACGAGGTACAGGCACTTATGCAATGGTGTGACATCCATAACCTAGAGGTAAATGTAGCTAAAACTAAGGAGCTAGTAGTAGATTTCTGCAGACAAAAGAAGGTACCTCAGCCCCTGTACATAAACAGTGTGGAAGTGGAACGAGTGAATAGTTTTAAAATCCTAGGCACAACAATAGAATCTTCCCTGAAATGGGACCAAAATCTTAATTGTATCATCAAAAAAGCTCACCAGAGACTCTTCTTCTTGCGTCAGCTAAGGAAGTTTGGGGTGGCCCGTGAGGGGATGTTGCAGTTTTACCATGCAGTCATTGAAAGTGTTCTGACCTTTTCGATCACTGTCTGGTATGGCAACTCCACGGTCCAGCAGAGGATGCAGGTAGACAAGGTAGTTTGCACAGCCTCAAAAATCATTGGCTGCAAACTTCCCTGCATCTCTAGCATTTACAAAACACGCATCTGTCGGAAAGCACTGAAAATACTACATGATCGATCTCATCCAGCTAACTCCTTCTTTAGCGTCCTCCCATCAGGTAGGAGGTTGAGAGCCATAACATCTAAAACATCACGTTTTCTCAACAGCACATACTGCAGCGCCATCAGGCACTTAAATAGCCTCCCTATGCTGCACCAACACCTTAAATTAAGCCACTGTGACTGACATATAGTTGTTAATACTTTTATTTGATATTTACTATATATATTTATTATGTATCTTGTGTGTAATATGTTATTTATGTCTTTTACTGTGTTTTTATGTTTCTTGTTGAGCACACTGAAACAAATCCCTAGCAACTAGCACAAGTTGCATGGCAATAAAGTATTGAATCTTGAATCTTGATAAGCAGGGGGAGCGCCCCCCTGCCTTCAGAGTTGTCATGCTTGAATGAGACTCTCATGTCTGTGTCTGTCTTGTATCTGTCTTTGTCCTATTTATATATATTTATATTTTTGTAATAAATTAATCATTTAACCACGTCTGAGTCCTCATCCATTTATTAGGAAATTTCCACGACACATGTTTAATTCATATATATTTATTACCTTCAGACTACATTTTATAAAGATTGGAGTAAAATACACAACATTATCTTCACACACACACAGTTCCTGGTTCACTTTCATATTGTGATAATTCCAATTATTCCACCTCTCACAGTGTTGATGGTTATGAACTAGGAGAACATAAAACAAAAGTATAAAAATATCATCACAATCACGTGTGTGTGTGTGGTTGTCCTCTTCGCTGTATAAAGTGCCATATTTTGTCAATTGTGATTTTTTACACAGCTATCGAAATTTGTCCTCCGCATTTAACCCATCTGTGCAGTTAACACACACCAGTGATTACTAGGGGGCTGTGGTGCACACATGCCCAGAGCGGTGGGAAGCCCTAGCCCGGTGCCCGGGGAGCAGTTGGGGTTAGGTGCCTTGCTCAAGGGCACCTCAGTCATGGCCTCACGCCTGGGAATCAAACCCACGACCCTCCAGTCCCAAGACCAGTTCCCTACCACCAGGCCATGACTGCCCCATGAGAGACTCAGATCAGGTCAGATCAACTTCAGTGTCTCCACTAAAGTGATCAGATACTGTAAGACAGAGAATATGACAGAATCAGACATGAACACACACTCATCACACTCTATACACAAACTCAATCATTGTAAACACTCACTGTAGGGTCTCCAGTGTACAGTGTGGATCGTGTGTGTGTGTGTCAGTAAGTCAGTAACTCACTATAGTTTCTCCAGTGTACATTGTGGATCCTCCAGTAGAGCAGAGAGCTGCTTCACTCCTGAGTCTCCTGGATAATTGTAGTTCAGTTTCAGCTCTCTCAGGTGTGATGAGGGGTTTGACCTCAGACTGTAGAGAGAAGGAGAAAAACTCACACTTACACATCAACACACATGTGAATACAAACATCTCTCTCACTCCCACACACACATCTTGCCTCACACGCACAAGCTCATGTGCGCGCGCACACACACACACACACACACACACACACACACACACACACACACAGAGTTACTGGTTCACTTTCATATTGTGATAATAATTCCACTTATTCCACCTCCACAGCTCCACAGCTCCATGTGTGTGTGTGTGTGTGTGTGTGTGTGTGTGTGTGTGTGTGTGTGCGTATAAAGAGTCATTAAGTCAGTAACTCACTCTAGTTTCTCCAGTGTACAATGTGGATCCTCCAGTAGAGCAGAAAGCTGCTTCACTCCTGAGTCTCCTGGTTCATTGCAGGACAGATTCAGCTCTCTCAGGTGTGATGAGGGGTTTGACCTCAGAGCTGAACACAGAGCAGCACAGCCTTCCTCTCTAATACTGCAGCCAGACAGACTGTAGAGAGAAGGAGAAAAACTCCTCACACTTACACATCAACACACACATGAACACAAACATCTCTTTCACTCCCACACACACACCTTGCCTCACAAGCTCACGTGCGCATGCACACACACACACACACACACACACACACACACACACACACACACACACACACACAGTTACTGGTTCACTTTCATATTGTGATAATAATTCCACTTATTCCACCTCCACAGCTCCATAACATCACAATGAACTTGGAGAACATAAAACAAAAGTATAAAAACATTCATTTTATTTTTTCTGAACCATTTTACTGAACTTAACAATCATATGGCAGCAATTACAGGACAAGTGTGTGTGTACGTGTGTACCTGTGTGTAAGTGTGTACTTGTGTGTACGTGTGTACTTGTGTGTGTGTGTGTGTGTACTTGTGTGTGTGTGTGTGTACTTGTGTGTGTGTACGTGTACGTGGGTGTGTACATGTGTGTGTGTATGTGTGTGTGAGATAGAGAGAGGATATTGACTCTGTGTGTGTGTGTGTGTGTGTGTGTGTGTGTGTGTGTGTGTGTGTGTGTGTGTGTGTGTGTGTGTGTGTGTATAAAGAGTCAGTAAGTCAGTAACTCACACTAGTTTCTCCAGTGTACAGTGTGGATCCTCTAGTAGAGCAGAGAGCTGCTTCACTCCTGAGTCTCCTGGTTCATTGTCGGCCATATTCAGCTCTCTCAGGTGTGATGAGGGGTTTGACCTCAGAGCTGAACACAGAGCAGCACAGCCTTCCTCTCTAATACTGCTGCCAGACAGACTGTAGAGAGAAGGAGAAAAACTCCTCACACTTACACATCAACACACGCATGAACACAAACATCTCTTTCACTCCCACACACACACCTTGCCTCACAAGCTCACGTGCGCGTGCACACACACACACACACACACACACACACACACACACACACACACACACACACACACACAGAGTTACTGGTTCACTTTCATATTGTGATAATAATTCCACTTATTCCACCTCCACAGCTCCATAACATCACAATGAACTTGGAGAACATAAAACAAAAGTATAAAAACATTCATTTTATTTTTTCTGAACCATTTTACTGAACTTAACAATCATATGGCAGCAATTACAGGACAAGTGTGTGTGTACGTGTGTACCTGTGTGTAAGTGTGTACTTGTGTGTACTTGTGTGTACGTGTGTACTTGTGTGTGTGTGTGTGTGTGTGTGTGTGTGTGTGTGTGTGTGTGTGTGTGTGTGTGTGTGTGTGTACTTTGTGTGTGTGTGTGTACTTGTGTGTGTGTGTGTGTGTCTGTGTATAAAGAGTCAGTAAGTCAGTAACTCACTCTAGTTTCTCCAGTGTACAGTGTGGATCCTCCAGTAGAGCAGAGAGCTGCTTCACTCCTGAGTCTCCTGGTTTATTGTTGGTCAGATTCAGCTCTCTCAGGTGTGATGAGGGGTTTGACCTCAGAGCTGAACACAGAGCAGCACAGCCTTCCTCTGTAATTCTACAGCAAGACAGACTGTAGAGAGAAGGATAAAAACTCACACATCAACACACACGTGAAGACAAACATCTCTCTCACTCCCTCACACACACATTGCCTCACACGCACAAGCTCACGTGCGCACGCACACACACACACACACACACACACACAGAGTTACTGGTTCACTTTCATATTGTGATAATAATTCCACTTATTCCACCTCCACAGCTCCATAACATCACAATGAACTTGGAGAACATAAAACAAAAGTATAAAAACATTCATTTAATTTTTTCTGAACCCTTTTACTGAACTTAACAATCATATGGCAGCAATTACAGGACGTGTGTGTGTGTGTGTGTGTGTGTGTGTGTGTGTGTGTGTGTGTGTTTGTGTGTGTACACAGAGTCAGTAAGTCAGTAACTCACTCTAGTTTCTCCAGTGTACAGTGTGGATCCTTCAGTAGAGCAGAGAGCTTCTTCACTCCTGAGTCTCTTGGTTTATTCTTGTTCAGATTCAGCTCTCTCAGGTGTGATGAGGGGTTTGACCTCAGAGCTGAACACAGAGCAGCACAGCCTTCCTCTCTAATACCGCACCAAGACAGACTGTAGAGAGAAGAAAAACTCACACTTACACATCAACACACACATGAACACAAACATCTCTCTTACTCCCACACACACACATTGCCTCACACGCACAAACTCACGTGCGCGCGCACACACACACACACACACACACACACACACACACACACACACACACACACACACACACACACATGCCTCACTCTCTCTCCCCTCCCCCAGAATCCAACAGGAAGCACATGAACCCAGACAGACCCAAAACATGGTAATACAAACACACATAGAGGAGAACAAAGACAGACAAGTTCTGAGTTGTGATTGGTCAGCATGTGGTGAGTTGTGATTGGTCAGCATGTGGTGAGTTGTGATTGGTCAGTGGTGTCAAACACTGGTCTGTCTGTATATATATATATATATATATATATATATATATATATATATATATATATATATATATATATATATATATATATATATACAGTATATGTATCTCTCTCTCTCTGTCTCTGTATCTCTCTCTCTCTAGTTCAGCAATTCTTTATTGGCATAAATGTAATAAAATACACTGTTGCCAAAGCAACTAATTTGAAACACCTAAAAGTAAATATAACATACATAAGAGATTATATACAGTGTCATAGACAGAGTTACAGACAGAGTTACAGACACTGTTATAGACACTGTAGGAGCCAAAACGGTTATTCATGTGTATGTTTTTGTGTTTTCATGTGTTCTTCTTTTTTGTTTGAGTGTGCTCCACCTATTGGTTGCAGTGGATGAGCCACGTGGATAAGAACAGGTGTTGCTACCTGGAGGGCGTGGCCAAAGCAGGAAGACACGGTCTTTGACCTCACATCCTGAAGGCCAGGCTGCCACAGACAATGCACCTCTCTCTTCTTTTGTTTCAGTTGTAATCTTTGGTTTATCTTTGTAATCCTTAGTTTCAGTTATGTTTGGAGTTTCTAAAACATTATGTTTATTATTTACAATAAATAATTTCTCAAGTTGGACAACAAATCTCTGTGGACCTTGGATCTTTTTTGGATGTGAAGAGTCAGACATTTTTGCTTAGCCACCATAGTGGTTATCAACAGGACAGGAAATAACCACTACAACAAGTCAAAGACCCCTTCTATAGCATCCATCCAGCATGTAAAGAACTTCAACAAGAAATGATGAAGATTGTGAGAAAAGGACGAGCTGGATGGGAACTGAGGGGCACTTGGCCTGGACTGGTTGTTTGAGATCATGGTACGAACTTCCCTCTCTGCCTTCGGAAAGCACCGTTTGATTTGAGAACTGAGGATGTCTATTGGAGTGGATTAAGTGATGTCATTCAAATTTTAAAGGATCTGCTATAGGAGTGGATTATGGATTGTTGGATGAATTCACGATAAGCAGTTAACAAACAAGCATGTCTGATCCTATGAATATGTGGGAGGAAGAAGTCAGGCCTAGTCCCTTAAACACTGACCTAGGAAGAGAAGACAGAGAACAGGCAACCAAGTTAAAGCATGCTAGAAAAGGAAAACTTGCACATTTAACTAGAAGAAAAAACATATTGGTTGAACTTATGGAAGATGTGACATGTGTACAGGAAGTAAAAGAGAATCATCTGAAGTATGTACAATTGTTGGGTGACTTTAAAGCCATACACAGGGCTTATCATGAGCTGTTGACTGAGGATGAGGCAAAGCAAGATTAATGTGACTGGTTTGAACCTAAAATGGCAGAAATGAATGTTTTTCTTTTGTCTGTGTCTGAGTGGCTATCTGGGGTTTCAAGAAGCGTTGAACCCCAAGAGGTTGAGGTCGATCCCAAGGACAGCGTATCTCAAGTTTCCAGTGCTGTATCCTGATCAAGGGTTTCCTCTGTTGTGTCTGCAAAGATATGTGCAGAGACAGAAAGAGCAGCCATCATGATCAAGATGGCGGCATTGAAAGAAAAGCACGATCTGGAGGAAAAGGAGGAGGCACTGAACAAAGAACTACAATTACTAATACAAAAACGTGAAGCCCTGGAACTAAAAACACAGTTAGTTGCTTCATCGTCTAAACTTGTCATTCTCAGGTCTGCTGAAGAACAACAATCAGCGGTGTTGACCAGTCCAACAGCCAAGTTACAACCAAAGAACCCACGACCAGGCCCACCAGCTGAAAGGCAGCCAATGTGTGGTACGGATGCTATGAATGCATATTATGCCGAGATGTTAACAAAACAGGAAGAGAGTGAATTCCTGTCATTAAGGTTTTTAATGCCCTTTCTGTGGCACAAACGCCAAGTGTTCATCCTAGGGATGGTGTCCATTTGCTGTAAACAAGAAAACAAGTTCAGTTCAGACCTCTAGTCCTCTCAATAAAATCGAAGGAGAGACATTTGCAACTTCAAACATGTCTGAAAAGGCATTTGTTCAAACTTTAACTGCCTCGCTGAGTAGTCATGAAAGATTGAGTAACATCCTTCAATGTCAAAATGAGATAACATCCCTTCTTGTTAAGCAGCAACAATGTTCTACTCTCCCGCATAGAGACATCCCAATCTTCAATGGTGATGTTTTATTGTACCGCCCATTCCTCAGAGCGTTTGAAAATGCGATTGAGCCAAAGACTGATAATAAATCAAAATCAAATCAAATTTATTTATAAAGCACCTTAAAATCAATGTTATTGGCCAAGGTGCTGTACACAAGTAGGAGCATAAAATATATATAAAAGACAACCACAGTTACAACAAAAACAACCTCTCAACACACACAACATCTCAGACTGGGTTAAAAGCCAAAGAGAAAAAATGTGTTTTAAGAGCACATTTAAAAGCAGAGAGTGAGTCAGCCTGCCAGATATGCAAAGGGAGATTGTTCCAAAGTTTTGGGGCAGCGACTGAAAAGGCCCGGTCACCTCTCATCTTCCTCTTAGTCTTTGGGATGACTAAAAGTGACTGATCAGCTGACCAGAGTGAGCGTGAAGGGGCGTATGAGTGGAGGAGGTCAGATAGATACGATGGGGCAAGGCCATGAAGACCCTTAAAAACCAATACAAGAATTTTAAAATCAATTCTAAAACGAACTGGGAGCCAGTGAAGTGAGGCTAAAATCAGTGTAATGTGCTCACATTTTTTGACACCAACTAAAAGTCGAGCAGCAGCATTTTGTACCATCTGTAGTCGGGTAAGTAGTGTCTGGTTCAGCCCAACATAAAGTGCATTGCAATAATCCAAACGAGTTGTGATAAAAGCATGGATTAAAATCTCAAACTGGTGCCGTGAAAGAAATTGCTTCACCTTTGTCAGTTGTCTCAATTGAAAAAAGCTGGACTTGACTACTGACTTAATCTGAGCATCAAATTTTAGATTACTGTCCAGTTTTACACCCAGATTTGTTGCTGTCTGTGTCCGATATTGATTCAAAGGACCAAGATCAACATTAATTTTGGCGGTGTCACTAGGTCCAAAAAGCATGACCTCAGTCTTCTCGTCATTCAGGTGCAAAAAATTTGTGGACAGCCATGCCTTGATGTCTCCAATGCACTTTAAAAGATGGTCTGCAGAATATGCATTTTGCTGCTTTAATGGCACAAAAATTTGACAGTCATCAGCATAAAAGTGGAAAGCGATGTCATGTCTCCTAAAAATCGATCCCATTGGCAGTAGATACAGAGAGAACAGAAGAGGGCCAAGTATAGAGCCTTGAGGTACCCCACATGTAAGGGGTGATGTACAGGATTCAGAAGCTCCAATATGGACACAAAAACTTCTCTCTGATAAATAGGATCTGAACCAATCTAAAACAACACCCTTAATGCCCACCCAATTTTCCAAACGAGACAGAAGGATCTGATGGTCCACTGTATCGAAGGCCGCTGTTAGATCCAACAGGACCAAAGCAACACAGTGTAAGGAATGCCGTCTGATATGTCCCTCCCAGCTACACCTGCTACTAATTACCACGCCCCCTTTTCAGTCACATATATACACCTTCCCACCACTTCCTCGTCGCGAAGTATTGCCGTTCCCATGCAGCATACCAAGCGTTTCCATTGCCTGTTCGATCTCCTGTGCTTTGACCCTTGCTTTCTCTCCAGACCTCGCCTCCTGCCTAGCCCTCCTGTACCTCCCGGATTCTGCCCCCCCGTTATGACCCTGGACCGTCCTGACCATCCCAGTAATAACGCTGCTGTTATTACTGCACCTAACGCTAGTGATACTCGTGCCGTTTCTTGTAAACGTAACTCATTTGAATAAAAGCGTACTTCCGCAGTTGGATCCCTCTCTGTCTGGTCAATACGTTACACACAGTGACCAGAGTCAGTGGATAAAAGAATGTCATTAAAAACCCGCAGCAGTGCCGACTCAGTACTGTGACAGGATTTAAAACCGGACTGGAACACTTCCAGGGTGTCATAATTATGTAAAAATGCACTCAGCTGGCAGTAGACAACTTTCTCTAAAATTTTTGAAAGAAATGGAAGTTTGGAAATTGGTCTAAAATTGGACAGTTTAGAGGAGTCTAGATCAGGTTTTTTCAGAAGTGGGGTTACCACTGCATGCTTAAAACTGACAGGCACTATACCATTTGCTAAGCTTCCATTAATAATATTAAGTAAATAAGGTGCCAAGGTGGGAAAGACCTCTTTAAAAAGTCGGGGTGGAATGAGGTCATTTGGAGACCCAGCAGGCTTCATATGACCAATGATATCTCTCAGTGATGGCAAAGTGACAGGCTCAAACTGGTCAAAAACAGCTGGGCATGTCTCAGAGATCAGAGGGTCATAAACGGGAGAACTAATGAGGGCCCTAATGCTAGAAACCTTATTAATAAAAAAGCTCAAGAAATTCTCACACAATTCAGTGGAGCTCTCCAGGCAACCCGATTGAGGTGCATTTAGGGCAGAATTTACAGTTTTAAAAAGAACGTGAGGATTGTTGCAGTTAGAAGAAATAATATCAGAAAAGTACTTGGATCTAGCAACTTTTACAGATTTCTGATAAAAATGCCAACTGTCACGTAACAACTGGAAGGACACCTGTAACTTGTCCTTCTTCCACTTACGCTCAGCTCTCCTGCAATCGCGCCTGGCAGCGCGTGTATGCTCGTTTATCCAAGGCTCAGATCGAGGTCTGGAGGATCTAGTTTTCAGCGGAGCCACAGTATCTAAAACTGTTTGGCAGGTGGAGTTAAATCGAGAAGTGAATGCCTCGACATCGGAATTAAAATCAAGAGACTCAGAATGGCTGATCGTAGCATTAAAGACTGCCGAGAACCGAGCGGCGGTATTGGAATTAAAAACACGACAGCGCCGTGTAGCAATGCGAGATTTCACCATATGACATAAGAAAGGCATGTCAAAAACAACAGGCATATGGTCAGAAAAAACTGCGTCACAAACCTCCAAGTTAGAAACAGTAAAACCATATGTTAAAACAAGGTCAAGAGTGTGCCCACGCTCCTGTGTTGAACCAGACACACTCTGTACAAAATTAAAAGAATCAATAAGATGTAGAAAATCATTGGCCAACGGTTTCGAGGGACAGCATACATGAATATTAAAATCACCAACTAATAAAATCCGATCATAATATGGCATTAATTCTGCCAAAAAGTCTGCAAAGTCCCCGATAAAATCTTTGTTATACTTAGGTGGCCTGTATACAACAGCGCACAACACTGGGGACGCAGAGCAAAGTTCAAATAAGTGAACTTCAAAGCTGGAATAAGATGTTGTCGGATTGACCCGTTTACATTTATACTGTTCTTTGTAAACAGTCGCTGTGCCTCCGCCGCGTCCTGACGCCCTGGGAGAAGTAAAATAAGTGCAGTCGGGTGGCAGAAGTTCACAAAAAGCACTAGACTCACCAACAGCCATCCATGTCTCAGTAACACAGAGAAAATCCAGACTGTGGGACGTAAAAGAAACCAACGTGGAGTTGATCGGATCCAGGAAGCGCCATGAAATAAAACGAAGAGAGGCCGACTCAGTAACTCCAGAGAAGGTGACAGAAGAGCACGCCAAGCTGACTTTAAGTTTTATCAACCTGCCGCCGCGTTTACCACGACGTCTGCGCCTTCTGCGTACAGATAGAGCTGGAAAACTGCGGAGGCATGCCGGTATACTCAAAGGAGGTGGTAGGTAGAAGGTCCTCGGTCCGTCTTGATTGAAACGTTCCCAGGATACGCATGATTGACGTATATTTAAGAGTGTTTGGCGATCATATACAAGTAGAGAGTTGACATTCAATATAACAAGCAAACAAAACAGCAGGAACACAACCACAGTTCGTAGAGACAGAAGGCAGGCCACAGACACTGGCACCATCTTGTACTCCCACAATATTACTCCCATAATAGTGCAGATAGGCTGTATTTTCTTGATCAGTACACAAGTGGGCAGCCCAAGTCTCCACAACATCATTGAGCTTGTCAGTTAAATTGTCAGCAGTGTGTCTGTCCGACATGTTCGTCGTAATCAGCACTGCAGATTTTAGCTGCCAGTTGTCGTCAGTGTAGTGGCACGTCACAGTAATGTAACTTTCTGTTGTTAAAGCCGTCCAACAATCTGTTGTAAGGGCTACAGCAGTAGCAAACTTTGTTTTTAGCTCACTCTTCTTTTTCCGTAGTGAAAACGCTTGCCTTCCCAGTTTAACTGTGATTTTAGGTTGACCAGGTGCACTGGTGATATGCAGGACAGCTGTACGGTGTTCAAATGATAACTGAGTGAGCTAGTGGAACCGTTGTACTTCAATACCGCATTACACAGAGAACATCTGACTTCTTTGCCTAAATTAACAATGCTGAAATGGTCCCACACCGCACGTCTTTTCGCGTGCTTCATTTTGTTTTCCACTCTGGTCTTTCGCGACGCGTATTCACCTCTCGTTCTTACGCTCTGTCCAAGTTACTACAGGAGCGCTCTCTAACGATTAATCGTGATTAATACATTTTGATCGAGCAACCTCTTGATCGACAATTAATCGAAAGTCGATTACTCATTTGCATCCCTAGTGCATACTAAAGCATGTAAATTGTATTTATATTTACAATTTCATACCTGCCATATAAAAACGGGTCTGAACCCATCCTGGCGTCTGTGACCTTTTGTGTGGAGGTGTTTAGCTAACTGGAGAGTGGGAATGGTTCCCACGAGGCACAGACACTGTTATAGACACAATTATAGACACAATTATAGAGAGTGTTATAGCCACAATTATAGAGAGTGTTATAGACAGTATTATAGACACAATTATAGAGAGTGTTATAGACACAATTATAGAGAGTGTTATAGACACAATTATAGACACAATTATAGAGACAATTATAGAGAGTGTTATAGACACAATTATAGAGAGTGTTATAGACAGTGTTATAGACACAATTATAGAGAGTGTTATAGACAGTGTTATAGACACAATTATAGAGAGTGTTATAGACAGTGTTATAGACACAATTATAGACACAATTATAGAGAGTGTTATAGACACAATTATAGAGAGTGTTATAGACAGTGTTATAGACACAATTATAGAGAGTGTTATAGACAGTGTTATAGACACAATTATAGAGAGTGTTATAGACAGTGTTATAGACACAATTATAGACACAATTATAGAGAGTGTTATAGACAGTATTATAGACACAATTATAGAGAGTGTTATAGACACAATTATAGAGAGTGTTATAGACAGAATTATAGACACAATTATAGAGAGTGTTATAGACACAATTATAGTGTTATAGACACAATTATAGAGTGTTATAGACACAATTATAGACACAATTATAGAGAGTGTTATAGAGAGTGTTATAGACACAATTATAGAGAGTGTTATAGACACAATTATAGAGTGTTATAGACACAATTATAGAGTGTTATAGACAGTGTTATAGACACAATTATAGACACAATTATAGAGTGTTATAGACAGTGTTATAGACACAATTATAGAGTGTTATAGACAGTATTATAGACACAATTATAGACAGTGTTATAGACACAATTATACAGAGTGTTATAGACAGTGTTATAGACACAATTATAGACAGTGTTATAGACAGTGTTATAGACACATTTATAGACAGTGTTATAGACACAATTATAGACAGTGTTATAGACAGTGTTATAGACACAATTATAGACAGTGTTATAGACAGTGTTATAGACACAATTATAGAGTTATAGACACAATTATAGAGAGTGTTATAGACAGTGTTATAGACACAATTATAGAGAGTGTTATATACAGTGTTATAGACACAATTATAGAGTGTTATAGACAGTGTTATAGACAGTGTTATAGACAGTGTTATAGACACAATTATAGAGTGTTATAGACAGTGTTATAGACACAATTATAGACAGTGTTATAGACAGTGTTATAGACACATTTATAGACAGTGTTATAGACACAATTATAGACAGTGTTATAGACACAATTATAGACAGTGTTATAGACAGTGTTATAGACACAATTATAGAGATTGTTATAGACAGTATTATAGACACAATTATAGACAGTATTATAGACAATTATATACAGTGTTATAGACAGTGTTATAGACACATTTATAGACAGTGTTATAGACACAATTATAGACAGTGTTATAGACAGTGTTATAGACACAATTATAGAATGTTATAGACAGTGTTATAGACACAATTATAGAGAGTGTTATAGACACATTTATAGACAGTGTTATAGACACAATTATAGACAGTGTTATAGACAGTGTTATAGACACAATTATAGACAGTGTTATAGACACAATTATAGAGAGTGTTATAGACAATGTTATAGACAAATTATAGAGAGTGTTATAGACAGTGTTATAGGCACAATTATAGAGAGTGTTATAGACACAATTATAGAGAGTGTTATATACAGTGTTTTAGACACAATTATAGAGTGTTATAGACAGTGTTATAGACACAATTATAGAGAGTGTTATAGACAGTGTTATAGACACAATTATAGACAGTGTTATATACACAATTATAGAGAGTGTTATAGACAGTGTTATAGACACAATTATAGAGAGTGTTATATACAGTGTTATAGACACAATTATAGAGTGTTATAGACAGTGTTATAGACACAATTATAGAGAGTGTTATAGACAGTATTATAGACACAATTATAGAGTGTTATAGACAGTGTTATATACACAATTATAGAGAGTGTTATAGACAGTGTTATAGACACAATTATAGAGAGTGTTATATACAGTGTTATAGACACAATTATAGAGTGTTATAGACAGTGTTATAGACACAATTATAGAGAGTGTTATAGACAGTATTATAGACACAATTATAGAGTGTTATAGACAGTGTTATAGACAATTATAGAGAGTGTTATAGACAGTGTTATAGACACAAATATAGAGAGTGTTATAGACAGTATTATAGACACAATTATAGACAGTATTATAGACACAATTATAGACAGTGTTATAGACACAATTATACAGAGTGTTATAGACAGTGTTATAGACACATTTATAGACAGTGTTATAGACACAATTATAGACAGTGTTATAGACAGTGGTATAGACACATTTATAGACAGTGTTATAGACAGTGTTATAGACACAATTATAGAGAGTGTTATAGACAGTATTATAGACACAATTATAGACAGTATTATAGACACAATTATAGACAGTGTTATAGACACAATTATACAGAGTGTTATAGACAGTGTTATAGACACAATTATAGAGAGTGTTATAGACAGTGTTATAGACACAATTATAGAGAGTGTTATAGACAGTGTTATAGACACAATTATACAGAGTGTTATAGACAGTGTTATAGACAGTGTTATAGACACAATTATAGACAGTGTTATAGACAGTGTTATAGACACAATTATAGAGTGTTATAGACACAATTATAGAGAGTGTTATAGACAGTGTTATAGACACAATTATAGAGAGTGTTATATACAGTGTTATAGACACAATTATAGAGTGTTATAGACAGTGTTATAGACAGTGTTATAGACACAATTATAGAGTGTTATAGACAGTGTTATAGACACATTTATAGACAGTGTTATAGACACAATTATAGACAGTGTTATAGACAGTGTTATAGACACATTTATAGACAGTGTTATAGACACAATTATAGACAGTGTTATAGACAGTGTTATAGACACAATTATAGAGAGTGTTATAGACAGTGTTATAGACACAATTATAGAGAGTGTTATAGACAGTATTATAGACACAATTATAGACAGTATTATAGACACAATTATAGACAGTGTTATAGACACAATTATAGACAGTGTTATAGACAGTGTTATAGACACATTTATAGACAGTGTTATAGACACAATTATAGACAGTGTTATAGACAGTGTTATAGACACAATTATAGAGAGTGTTATAGACAGTGTTATAGACACAATTATAGAGAGTGTTATAGACACATTTATAGACAGTGTTATAGACACAATTATAGACAGTGTTATAGACAGTGTTATAGACACAATTATAGACAGTGTTATAGACAGTGTTATAGACACAATTATAGACAGTGTTATAGACAGTGTTATAGACACAATTATAGAGAGTGTTATAGACAGTATTATAGACACAATTATAGACAGTATTATAGACACAATTATAGACAGTGTTATAGACACAATTATAGACAGTGTTATAGACAGTGTTATAGACACATTTATAGACAGTGTGATTTTTTTAAGCTTTGGTTTACACTTGTTCAAGAGCACTGATGGATGTTAATGTTAATAGACTATTTGTTAATAGACTATTTTCCACTCAGGTTGTGTGTTTTTGTAACTTTCTGCGCGAGGCAGAACAGGGAGGCGGACACAAACCCTGAGGAGAGCGAGATTTATTAAGGGAAATTCCAAAATCAGGGTCGAAGAGGATAGCACGGGTCAAATCATTGAGGGAGTCCGAATATTGAACAAGCAACGACATTGTAACACAAGGAGTACTCACAGAAACCAGGCAGGGAAAACGGAACAGGCGCGAATACACACACAAGAGCCAGCGAACGTGAACAGAGAATACATGAAGCACAAAACAACCGATGACTAGACCTGGGAGATACAGGGACTAATATACACAGAACTAGACAAGGACCAGGTGATAACAATGACGACAGGGGCGTGGCAGACAATAGGAAATCATAGAGACAAACGAGCAGGGCGGGATGAACAGGCAAGAAACACAGACATGAGGGATCCCAGAGTGACAGCTAGGAGAGGGGGCGTAGCCCTACGTGACAGTTTTGCTTTTTTAATATAATTTACAATATTATTTGCACTTGTGGCTTTTTAATCCATTGTTTAATGATGCTATTTCTGTTTATTAAATATTTTGTCTATTTTGAGTTTATTAATTGCTAAATAAACAGGTCAGTTTCTCCTTACCAACCATTGTGTATTATTCAAACACACCTAATTCAGCTGGCTACTTGTTATCAAGAGTAAAACGCTTTTCAACATGAGTCTGACAACAAAGTAAGTTGGCTAAATAACTTTAAACTTTAATACATGCTCGGATAGGCCGGTATCGGCCGATATCGGTATCGGATCGGAAGTGCAAATAAATATCGGTATCAGATCGGAAGTTCAAAAAGCTGGATCGGGACATCCCTAGTATGAACCACTGAGAGATCACAGTGGGAACACAGTCTGGTCTCTCTGTGTAACCAGCCCTGTCTCCACCACTGAGAGATCACAGTGGGAACACAGTCTGGTCTCTCTGTGTAACCAGCTCTGTCTCCACCACTGAGAGATCACAGTGGGAACACAGTCTGGTCTCTCTCTATAACCAGCTCTGTCTGCACCACTGAGAGATCACAGTGAGAACACAGTCTGGTCTCTCTGTGTAACCAGCTCTGGCTGTGTCGGCCAATTTCAATGACCAGACTGAGCTCACTGAGCCATTATCATCATCATCCTCAGTTTCTTCTCATTTATTGTTGTCATGTAGGTCACTAATGTGTAGTCTCAATTTAGGGTCAAATAGCATTGGAGTTTGTGTTATGTAGTTTGTCTCTCTCTCTCCCTCCCTCTCAATCCCGCACCTCTCTCCCCCTCTCTCTTTCTCTTTTTCCCTCTCTCTCACTCTTACTTTCCCCCTCTGTCCATCTATTAGGTAACATTCAGGTTGTATTCTGTATGCTGCATTTCTGTCATGTCTAACATGTATTGTCTCATATAACCAGTTGTAATGTGCAGTTGTGTTATGCTAATCAGTCTTGTGTTATATGAAATGTGTGTGAATCTATGTTGTTCAGATAACATCATGTAATGTAGATGCTAAAGTCAGTAATTGTATTAAATTGGTTATGCATATTCATGACCTTACACCAACACATTATTATTTCTAATTTATCTGTTTCAATTGTTGGTGGGAGGGATCAATCACCCCAGTACAGAAACTCCCTACAGTGTTACAAGTCTTATTATGATTTTGTACTGATTCTATGATGCTTTTGAGAAACTCCCTCCAGTGCTGTAATGTGTTTATTAAAATACTCACTCAGCTTTCCTGTATGCTGTGACCACTGGCATCAGTCTCAGTAGACATTTCTCTGATGGGTCATATTTACTCAGGACAAACTCATCTAGCTCCTCTTCTGAGTTCAGCAACACAAACACCAGAGCTGACCACTGATCAGGAGAGAGTTTAGCTCCATGGAGACTATTGTAACGTCCTCTGTTCAGGTATGTTTGAACTTCCTGCACTAAAGAATGATCATTCAGTTCATTCAGACAGTGGAACAGATTGATGGATTTTTCTGGAGAGGGATTCTCCCTGATCTTCTCCTTGATGTACCTGACTGTTTCCTCTGTGCTGTGAGAGCTGCTTCCTGTCTGTGTCAGTAGACCTTTTAAGAGAGTCTGATTGGACTCCAGTGAGAGACCCAGAAGGAAGCGGAGGAAAAGGTCTAGGTGTCCATTCTCACTCTGTAAGGCCTTGTCCACTGCGTTCTTAAGGAAGACAGACATTGTTGATCTTTTAATGTCATGTAGGTCTGCAGTGGTTTTATGTTCCAGCACATTTGTATTGTTGGAGCTGAAAGAGAGAAATGCATATAAAGCAGCCAGAAACTCCTGAACACTCAGATGTACAAAGCTGAACACCTTCTCCAGGTGCAGTTCAAACTCCTTTCTGAAGATCTGGGTACACACTCCTGAGTACACTGACACTTCTTTGACATCAATGCCACACTCTCTCAGGTCTTCCTCATAGAAGATCAGGTTGCCCTTTTCCAGCTGTTGGAAAGCCAGTTTTCCCAGTGCCAGAACAATATTTCTAGTCTGGTGAGGATCAGTGTTAGTTTTTCCATGGAACTTTCTGTCCTTGTATTTGATGTGAAAGATCAGGAAGCGTGTGAACATCTGAGTCAGAGTCTTGGGGATCTCTCCACTCTCTGCTTCACCCAATATGCTCTCTAGAACAGTGGCTGCAATCCAACAGAAGACTGGAATGTGGCACATGATGTAGAGGCTTCTTGATGATTTCATGTGTGAGAGGATTTTATTGGCCAGGATCTGATCACTGATTCTCTTCCTGAAGTACTCCTCTTTCTGAGGGCCACTGAACCCTCGTACCTCTGTTACCTGGTCAACACACTCAGGAGGGATCTGATTGGCTGCTGCTGGTCGAGAGGTTATCCAGAGGAGAGCAGAGAGAAGCAGATTCCCCTTGATGAGGTTTGTCAGCAGCACATCCACTGAGGTCGACTCTGTTATGTCCGATAAGCTCTCGTTGTTCTGGAAATCTAGAGGAAGTCGATACTCATCCAGACCATCAAAGATAAAAATGACTTTATAAGCATCACAGTCTATTAACTGTAATGTTTTTGTTTCTGGGAAAAAATGATGAAGCAAATCCATCAGATTCTTTTCTTTCTTGATCAAATTCAGCTCCCTAAAAGGAAGTGGAAATATGAAGCGGACGTCCTGATTGGCTCTTCCTTCAGCCCAGTCCAGAATGAACTTCTGCACAGAGACTGTTTTCCCAATTCCAGCAACTCCTTTAGTCAGCACTGTTCTGATGGGTTTGTCTTTAAAGAGGTCATTACATTTGATGGGTGTCTCTTGTGTTGCTGGTCTCCTGGATGTTGTCTCAATCTGTCTCACCTCATGTTCATTATTGATGTCTCCACTCCCTCCCTCTGTGATGTAGAGCTCTGTGAAGATCTCATTCAGAAGGGTTGAGCTTCCATGATCTGAGATTCCTTCATTAATTTTTTTATATTTCTCAAGTAGTTTGTGTTTGAGCTTTTGCTGAGATCCAGAGATCATCTCTAAAACAGAAACACATGATGACAGTAATTTTATTTGTTTGCACTAAACCCACATGAACTATGCCACCTTCAAATATGCTGATAGTAAATAGTAAATATGTATTTATTTGACATCAAGATCAATAATCTATATGGTCATGGTCTGGTGGTTAGGGAATTGTGGGTTGTGACCAGAGGGTTGTGGGTTTGATTCCCAGGCCTGACGCCATGACTTGAGCAAGACACCTAACCCCAACTGCTCCTTGGGTGCTGGGCTAGGGCTGCCCACCGCTCTTACATGTGTGCACTACAGCCCCCTAGTAATCACTAGTGTGTGTGTGTGTGTGTGTGTGTGTGTGTGTGTGTGTGTGTGTGTGTGTGTTCTGACTGCACAGGTGGGTAAATGAGGAGGACAAATTTCGATTGTGGTGCAAATCACAATTGACATGAAGTGTATTGAACTATAATGTTCTCACAAATAATTATTCTACGAGCATTTAAATGCTGAAGGCTCTTCTAAATTCTTTTTATTGATATATGATTAAACAGTATGTGCTAATGGCTGTAAAATACTTCAACAAATGTTTTATTATGAAGATAAAGTATGAACAGTGTGTTGTTTGTCTATTTGTCTATATACCCCCTAGTCAACTATGAACGTCATAGTCGAATGTACCATTCTAACTGCATGGGGGTGCCCAAGGATGCAGCTAAGCATTAGTTGTTACATGAAATGTCTTTGTTTTCGTTATATATAGCCTTTTTGTCAAATAAAATCATCCTAATTTCTGTTAATAAATATTTAAAATGATGTTTGCGCATTAACAATAGGGATCTTCCTTACTACACATTCATAAATCACACCCTGTAGTTGCACAATCCAAATGAGCGGAGCTGAACACGCTACAGAGAGGTTTGGCGGTCGAACTCCACGGGGGGGGGGGGGGGGGGGGGGGGGGTGGGAGGGGAGCTCTGGCCCCGCCCTCTACCCCTGTGTGGTGCTTTCATGTTCCCTTACTGTCATTCTAACTGTCACTGTCCTGTGTGAATGTGAAGCTGTCAGTCTCCTGTGTGATTGTGTCACTGTCCTGTGTGAATGTGAAGCTGTCAGTCTCCTGTGTGATTGTGTCACTGTCCTGTGTGAATGTGAAGCTGTCAGTCTCCTGTGTGATTGTGTCAGTGTCCTGTGTGATTTTGTCACTCTCCTGTGTGATTGTGTCACTGTCAGTGTCCTGTGTGATTGTGTCACTCTCCTGTGTGGTTGTGATATATATATAAGATACGTGTCACGTTGAGGACCCCGGCCCCTCCCTTTTGGGCGTGTGTAAACGTTGTCCACGTGCTCTGTCTGCGTTTTCGGAACTCCGTGGTGATAGCTTTGTTGTGTGAATAATGTGTCTCACCTGTGAATCGTCTCGTAATCACATGGGGCTAGTGTGGTCTGTCTATTTAATGTGCGCTCGTGCAGTGTCCTGTGCTCGTCGTTGTCTACAGTCTACACGTTGCTGTGTTAGTGTTTCTGTTCTCCGTGCGCTATTGCGCAATATCTGTTTATTAAAGTGACGTCTGTTGCTACAAAGAAGGATTCAGTGTCTCGTCCTTCACGCCGCACCCACCGTCACAGAACGACGAGCCGACCAGAGACACCCGAACATGCCAGGCTACAAGTCAAAGCCCAAGAAGGGCAAGAAGCCCAGCACGCGGCACCACCACGCATCGTCCTCCCCCCCGCGCCGCAACTCCACACCGACTCCGGAGCAGCTGAAGCGGGATCCCGAGTGCTCCTATCTGCTGTGTGCGGCTCGGGAGACCGCTATACCGGAGTTGGCGGAGGAGTACCGCAAGACAGCGGTGCGGGTGTGGCGGGAGAGACATCCCTCGCCTTCCCGGGAGCTCTCGCCTGTAAGGGTCAGTGTCCCCGAGCTATATGGGGCAGAGGGCGAGCTGGGAGAAGACTCCTCCCCGCACCATGAAGCCACGCCAACGTCGGAGCAGCTGAAGCGGGATCCGCAGTGCGCCGACCTGCTGCGGATGGCTAGACAGGCGTCCAGCCCCGAGTGGGCGGTGGTGCTCCGCCAGGAGGCGGTTAAGGTCTGGCTGGCCAGACACCCGTCTCCTCCCCGCGCCCTCTCACCGCTGAGGGTGGGCTCGTGCATCCTCGGAGCTACCGAGTCCCCCCCAGAGAGCGAGTTCGGAGGAGGAGCAGGAAGGAGAGGGCTACCCCCCGTCGCCAGATGACGCGTCCACGGTGGACTACGGCGGAGAGGTAGAGGACTACCCCCCCTCTATATGCGACGCCTCCACCGTGGACTACGGTGGAGAGGAGGAGGAAGAGGAATACCCTCCGTCAGAGGACTCCGCCTCCACCGTGGACTACGGTGGAGGGGACGGAGAGGAATACCCTCCGTCGGAGGACTCCGCCTCCACCGTGGACTACGGTAGGGAGGAGTCGGAGGAGGAATCGGAGGACGATGACTACCTCCCTCCGCCTGTAGGCTCCACTCGCACCGCAGAGGAGGGAGAGGGGGAGTACCCTTCGTCAGAGGGCTCCTACTCCGCGGAGGAGGAGGAGAGCCCTCCCCCCTCTGAGAGGTCTGCGGAGACCGTGAGAGGGAAGCGGACGCCCTCTTCCGCTCGCTCCAGCGACAGTGCTATGGACTGCTCCCGGGGTGGCAGCCCGGAGCAGTCCATGGAGTGGAGCCGGGGAGAAGAGGAAGAGGAGGAAATGGAGACAGAAGGGGACCACCCACACGGCCCGCTCGGCCAGTCCGCCAGCCGCGATGCACCGGGCACGTCTGCCCGCCGTGATGCACCGGGCACGTCTGCCCGCCGTGATGCACCGGGCATGTCTGCCCGCCGTGATGCACCGGGCACGTCTGCCCGCTGTGATGCACCGGGCACGTCTGCCCGCCGCGCTGCACCGGGCACGTCTGCCCGCCGCGCTGCACCTGGCGGAGAGCCCACAGCGAAGGCAGGAGGGGGACTGCCTAACGCAGCACCCGCAGCTCCGGACCTCTCCCCCCTGCTCGCTCTCCTCCTGGCGCGAAGCCTGGCGCCTGTTATGTGTTTGTCTGTGCCAGTGTTCGTCAGTCTTCCCGTGTGTATTCCTAACCCATTTTTCCCATTCGCTCCTCTATGTGTCAATGTGCCTGTGTGCGTGTTTGTGAATGTCCCGTGTAACGTGTCTAACGTCTTTTCCCCTATGTTCCCAGGGAGGGTGTTCTAGGCGATCCGTGGCGGACGCTTCACCTAGGGCAGTCACCTCCCAGACGCAGGACTGAGCGCGTCGGATCCGCCCATCGTCGTGGGTTCAGGGGAATCGGTCCTGTTGGCACATTGAGGACCCCGGCCCCTCCCTTTTGGGCGTGTGTAAACGTTGTCCACGTGCTCTGTCTGCGTTTTCGGAACTCCGTGGTGATAGCTTTGTTGTGTGAATAATGTGTCTCACCTGTGAATCGTCTCGTAATCACATGGGGTTAATGTGGTCTGTCTATTTAATGTGCGCTCGCGCAGTGTCCTGTGCTCGTCGTTGTCTACAGTCTACACGTTGCTGTGTTAGTGTTTCTGTTCTCCGTGCGCTATTGCGCAATATCTGTTTATTAAAGTGACGTCTGTTGCTACAAAGAAGGATTCAGTGTCTCGTCCTTCACGCCGCACCCACCGTCACAATACGGTTATTTTAGCTAGGGCTTCAGACAGTTTTGACAGTTTTATTGCCCCCCAATAAAACTTTAATGCCCCGCCCCCTTATCCGCCATTTTATTACTCAATGTACATTCCTTTGTGCATCCTGAGCATGAGACCTAATTGTAAATTAGTTTAGATGTTTATCAGGAGTCCCTAAACCAAATGCTCTTCTGTGTCTTTGAAGTATGTGTGTGTGTGTGTGTGTGTGTGTGTGTGTGTGTGTGTGTGTGGCAGGTACATAGATTACCCCCCCCCCCCCCCCCCCCAAGTATAAAGCGTGGTTTATACTTGACGCGTCACGTCAAATGACGTAATCGCAGTGGCTCACGATCGGCGCAAGGGTCTCGCGCGTTGTCGATTTTGCAAACAATTTTGTGTGTTTGCATCTTCTTCAATATATCAGTGATGTGTATATTCAGATGTGATCTTCAGTACATAATCAGTGATGTGTATATTCAGATGTGATCTTCAGTACATAATCAGTGATGTGTATATTCAGATGTGATCTTCACTACATAATCAGTGATGTGTATTGTTATGGTCCCCACGGCAACCCCTCTTTTTTGTGTGCTTTTATTTTGAAATCCCTTATTGTGTCTGACTTCATGCCCCACCTTGTACCCCGCCCCCTCCTCATTGTTTTCAGGTGTGTCTCGTTTGGTTCTGTGTTTTATTCAGTGTATTTGTCCTGTGTTTAGTCTTTTGTTATGTGAGTTATTGTAAGTTCCACTAATTTTGATGCTGTGTGTAATCTTGCTGGTCCATGTCTTTAATGTCTTTATGTCTCCCCTGTTCTGTGTATTAATGTTCTCCTTTAGTGTTAGTTGGTGTATTTGGTCACTGTTTGGTTTGTCTTTGTTTTATGTCAGTATATTCTGTGTAGTGTTGGTTGTTTTGTTATTAAACTACTTCAGAGTCCACACTTGTGTCCAGCCTACCTTGCCCAAACGTTACATGTATAAACAGACCTTCACTGAGTGCAGGACTCCCTGAAGATCCTCCAGTCTGAACTGGGATGGTGCTGGAACTGGACTTTTCCTGAACTGGAGGAGAGAACAGTGGAAAATACCAACGTTATTAACATAATTAACTTTGTATAAAAAAGGATTTGCAGCTATGAGAACTGCTGTATTAATTTGTTTTATATACTATACTCTATATATATATATATATATATATATATATATATATATATATATATATATATATATATATATATATAATGTGTTTATATAAGGTTTGGGGCAGGTGTGGGGGAAATGCATAGTAAGAATGCTTCAAAAATAGATGTTAATAGTTTATTTGTCAATTAACAAAATGAATGAAAAGAATCAGTCACGTCTGGCCCCGCCCTCTCCCCCGTGTGGTGCTTTCGTGTGTCACGTCTGGCCCCGCCCTCTTCCCCTGTGTGGTGCATTCATGTGTCACGTCTGGCCCCGCCCTCTACTCCTGTGTGGTGCTTTCATGTGTCACGTCTGGCCCCGCCCTCTACCCGTGTGGTGCTTTCATGAGTCACGTCTGGCCCCGCCCTCTACCCCTGTGTGGTGCTTTCATGAGTCACGTCTGGCCCCGCCCTCTACCCGTGTGGTGCTTTCGTGTTCCCTTACTGTCATTCTAATTCAACAGTGGAAAAGTACAATTTCTAGAATAAGTGCTTATTTGGACATTTGTCTCTTATGTAATGTTATATCTTACCATATGTGATGTTCAGTGTCTTAATCTGATTCCCATGGAGCTGAGGAGCGTTGATGATGCCTCCTGTCTGAGCTGTGATGTTGGTCTGGACTGGAGTGGAACCCTCCATCAGATGTTTCTTCACCAGCAGAATAGAAATAGAATAGAATATAATGCCTTTTATTGTCACTATACCCAGTACAGTGAAATTGTAGCAGCTCCTCCAGTGCAGTAGCAAAAACACCATAGAATACAGTAAATAATACACAGTAAGTACACAATCTTGAATTTACAATATAAATATAAATATAAGTATTGCACATTGGAAATAGTATTGCACGGTGAGTGTCGGAGAGTCTGTGGGGTTGGAGCAAATTTGAGTTTATGTTTGTTATTGCCTTTGGGAAAAAACTGTTCTTGAACCGGTTTGTCTTTGATCTGATCCGGGTGGGAGTTGTCCATGATTATGGATTGTGCTCTGCTGAGACAGCGGGTGGAGTAAATGTCCATTAGGGAGGGCAAAGGGCAGCCAATGATCCTCTGTGCTGTCTTCACTACTCTTTGCAGTCTCTCCTTGTCTGCCATGGTGCAGCTGCCATACCACACTGTGATGCAGTATGTCAGTAGGCTCTTGATGGACGAGCGGTAGAAGGTCAGCAGCAGGTTGGACTCCAGGTTGTGCTTCCTAAGAACCCTTAGGAAGTGTAGTCGCTTTTGAGCCTTCTTGATGGTCGCTGTGATGTTTTCTGTCCAGGAGATGTCATTTGATAGTTGGACTCCAAGAAATCTGAAGGAGTGAACCCTCTCTACACACTCGCCATTAATGAAGAGGGGGGCTGGTTCGATGCAGTGTTTCCTGAAGTCGACAATGATCTCTTTTGTTTTCTTGGTGTTCAGAGTCAGGTTGTTCACTGCACACCAGGTCGACAGATTCAGGACCTCCTCTGTAGGCAGATTCGTCTTCCCTCGAGATGAGTCCGATCACTGTGGTGTCGTTGGCGAACTTGACGATCAGGTTCTTGTTGTGGATCGGACTGCAGTCTTGGGTATAGAGGCAGTACAGGAGGGGGCTCAGTACGCATCCCTGTGGGGAGCCAGTGCTCAGCGTGCGGTAAGAGGAGAGATGTGGGCCAAGTCTCACAGTCTGGGGTCGGTTGGTCAGGAAGTCTTTTATCCAGGCACATGTGAGAGGGGGGAGGCCGATGGTGGTCAGTTTGTTTATTAGGATGTCTGGTATGATTGAGTTGAGGCAGATGGTGGTCAGTTTGTTATTAGGATGTCTGGTATGATTGAGTTGAGGCAGATGGTGGTCAGTTTGTTATTAGGATGTCTGGTATGATTGAGTTGAGGCAGATGGTGGTCAGTTTGTTATTAGGATGTCTGGTATGATTGAGTTGAGGCAGATGGTGGTCAGTTTGTTATTAGTATGTCTGGTATGATTGAGTTGAGGCAGATGGTGGTCAGTTTGTTATTAGGATGTCTGGTATGATTGAGTTGAGGCAGATGGTGGTCAGTTTGTTATTAGGATGTCTGGTATGATTGAGTTGAGGCAGATGGTGGTCAGTTTGTTATTAGGATGTCTGGTATGATTGAGTTGAGGCCGATGGTGGTCAGTTTGTTATTAGGATGTCTGGTATAATTGAGTTAAAAGCTGAGCTGTAGTCCACGAAGAGCATCCAAACGTAGCTCTGCCTCTGCTCCAGTTGACTCAGTGCATAGTGCATCGCTATGGAGATGGCCACTAAACATCAAAATATGAGGATGCCATTAAAAAACGAACTTAGTTTTTCACGTGTGTAATAGCGCCACCCAGAGTCTGACACAGGCCAGTGTGTCTCACAGTCTTTATTGATTGATTTCGGCAGTCAGTGTTATTAAACACTTAAAAACAGCCTATTTCTGTTTAAGCCTTTTTTGTGTTATTAAACAATTATTATATAGTAAACAGAACAGCAAATCATATTTTATTATTTATACAATGCCTGTTCTGTGTGATTAAATACAGCAGAGGACAGTGTGAAGTGTAGAAACTATAATTGGTTAGAATTTGTAAGTCAATCAGTTTGTAGATGGCTGAATGTGAGCAGGTTCAGTACCCAAAGGAACTTTCACATATGAACACATTAACCCATCAAATGATGTTTCCAGTTATCTTTTAATGTTAAGACTAGTGAGAAGGAAACTAGACTGGTAAATAAATTTACTGATGACAATCTGTCACACCTCATTAGCTCCTCCCATAATCATGATGGTATATCATTCCTCATTAGCTCCTCCCCTAATCATGATGGTATATCTCTCCTCATTAGATCCTCCCCTACTGATAATGGTGTACCTCTCCTCATTAGCTCCTCCCCTATTGATGATGGTATAACTCTCCTCATTAGCTCCTCCCCTAATCATGATGGTATATATCTGCTTATTAGATCCTCCCCTAATCATGATGGCATACCTTTCCTCATTAGCTCCTCCCCTAATCATGATGATGTACTTTGTAATCTCCCTCTGACCTTGAGAAGTAATAATTCATCACTCTGTAATCTCCCTCAGACCTTACTGTATATACACTAGGGGTGTATTCAACTAAGGATTTTCATAGTCGAATCTGATTCATCAGCTTTTCCCTTTAGTCAACTAATAGTCGAATCGGGTTTATTATTAGGGTTCACACACGTAGTGTGGGAAACCTATTGTAATTGCTGAGATTTTTAGGGTTCACACACACAGTGTGGGAACCCTATTGTAATTGCTGGTATTTTTCTTATTTTTAGGGTTCACACACATAGTGTGGGAACCCTATTGTAATTGCTCGAGTTTTTCTTCTTATTATTATTATTTTTCAGGCTGTAAAACGCATACTGCAGCCTAGACCGTAAGGCCCAGAAACACCAAACTTGTCAGACAGGTGCACCAGAGGTGCAATGAGGGAAACCCAGACAATGACCCACATTGGCCTGATGGTGGCGCTATAGCGCAGCATTTTGCGTTTTGGTCCATATCTCCTACATTGTAGGTCATAGAAACGAAATTCCACTTCTGATGGATTCCTTGGCTCAAACCAAACAAAAAAGCCTCTAGGACCCTTTAGCTCCGCCCACTTAGATTTCGAGTTAATTTGCATAATGTGCAAAATCGCACACATCTTTGAGCGCGAACTAGTCCCTGGATTTTTCACATACATGCACATATGTGGTATCAAAACGTTCAGAAGAGTCTGAACTTTAAAATGTATCCAACAAAAATGCTAATTTCTTCACTACCTAGTCAGTATAAGCCAATCAAATGAGGGGGCGTAAATTCAATAGTAAATTTTGCGCATATGGAGCTCTAACTTAAGAAAACTTGCATGTAATGAGATGGCACTTCACAGACAGCTTCCCTGTGAGGGTCTGGGGCAGCTTGCAGAGGTTGCCATACCTCACCTGCTAGGGGGCGCTATAACATGCAAAAATTTGCCCCATGCACTCAGATTGGCCGATCCACATGAAACTTGGCAGACATCATCTATGGGCCTCTGGGAACCAGGTCCTAAAGCAGACATGCCATACTTCCAAAATGGCTGACGTAATCGGCCAATCAGTGATCGGCACGCGTTTGACAGGCTTACCATTGGTCGATCTGCACGAAACCTCTTGGGTGTGGACAAGTGCACGCCCCCTATGACATAATCCAGCCGGGTGTCGATTGGCCACTGGGGGGCGCTATTGCAAAAAAAGCAAGTGTATCCCCTACATAATTCCACTTGGGAACATGCAATTGGACTCTTTTGATTCCTTGCAGTAGTGCGAACAACTTTCCCATTACATGTCCTATTAAAAAATGCACAGTTCATTTACAGTTAATAATAGTTTGAAATCATCACTTTTCATACTCCTCCTAGGATTTTCATACTATCATGTCAAGCAAAGTCTTATAATACTCTACAGAGTGTGAAATCAAAAAACAATCCAAAGATTTTGGATTTGAGGACACTTATACCTGCTAAATATTTTTTTAATGGACAGCATCGATACATATAATATTCATATTCTTAAAGCTCTTTCATATTTTATCCAATTCTGACCAAAATGCACAAGCCCATTCAGAATCCCATCCTCAACAAATTTGTCAAGTTTAATCTAAATCGGTTATCGTATGGCTCTACAGTGCAGTATTATATACAATGCATAAAAATGCATGTAAAGTCCCTCTGTCACCTTCTCCTTCTCACACGCACGCAAGCTGAAACTCACACTATCAGTCTCTCTCACACTCTCACCCACATTCCCCCTCCCATCTCTGTGCCCTAAGTAAACATTGCTCTGGCTACCTAGATCTCTCTGTGTCTATTAACCAGGCACACACACATACAGGCGCAAGCAGGCCTTCCTATAGCATTCACAATGACACTTCCCTAGCCATACCCACCCACATCTCAGTGACTAACACATGCTCATACAAACTGATATTCGGCTTCTTTTTTGTCTCTCTCTTACACAAACACACAGACACACACACCTTTATACCTATATGTATGTATAGTTTCTATGTATACTTATGTATGTATGTATTAGTATATGTTGTCATAGTTTGAGTACATACACTACCACACACACACACACTTCTACCTAAATGTATGTATAGTTTGTATGCATATCTGTCCAGTCATAACAGTCATGTCAGTCATTTCAGTCCAGTCATATCAGTCATGTCAGTCCAGTCATGTCAGACATAAGTCATGTCAGTCATATCAGTCATGTCATTACAGTGATGCCAGTCATGTCACTCATTCCAGTTATGTCAGTCATATCAGTCATATTACTTTTGTTCATCATGCCAGTGATGTCATTTCAGTCATGCCAGTCATATCAGTTATGTCAGTCATGCCAGTCATGTCAGTCATGTAATGCCAGGCTTTGCAGACTACATTCATACTTTGAATACACGGGCAGTCATGTTAGGCGTGCAAGGTATACAAGGAGTAAATTAACAAAGCATAGTCTCTGGCTCCCTCAATCTCTCTCTGTCGGTGATATAAAGGCCCAATCATGTATGGACACATGCAGGCCTTCCTATATTGTTCACATAGATGCAGCCCTAGCCAGATGTGCTATTTCTGTGTCTCCCTTTCTGACACACGCAGATGTCATCACACACTATCTGTAGAGCACACACTGGCCAAACCCAAACAGCTTCTTTTCACTTTTCGGTCTAAAGGACCTTTTGGGCTTCCTTTTGCCTATTGAGGCCAAAATATGCCTATTTGTGTGTGAACCCGCCAATCGCCGCTTGCGGCTATATTTCTTCTTATTCTTTTGCCCATTTTTTGACATAAAATGCATCGTGCAGCCTAGACCGTAATGCCTAGAAAACCCAATCTTGGCAAAAAGGTTCAGTTAACTCCAAGGACCAGATTCCCATACAGGGACCCAAATTGGCCTGATGGTGGCGCTATAGCAGAGCATATTGACTTTTTGTCCATATCTCCTACACCGTAGGTCCTAGAACCAAAATTCCAGTTCCTATGCATTCCTTGACTAAATTCAATAGGACAATTAATATACAACCATTAAGCTCCGCCCACTTAGATTTCGAGTTAATTTGCATAATGTGCAAAATCACACACATCTTTGAGCGCGAACTAGTCCCTGGATTTTTCACAGACATGCACATATGTGGTATCAAAACGTTCAGAAGAGTCTGAACTTTAAAATGTATCCAACAAAAATGCTAATTTCTTCACTACCTAGTCAGTATAAGCCAATCAAATGAGGGGGCGTAAATTCAATAGTAAATTTTGCACATATGGAGCTCTAACTTAAGAAAACTTGCATGTAATGAGATGGCACTTCACAGACAGCTTCCGTGTGAGGGTCTGGGGCAGCTCGCAGAGGTTGCCATACCTCACCTGCTAGGGGGCGCTATAACATGCAAAAATTTGCCCCATGCACTCAGATTGGCCGATCCACATGAAACTTGACAGACATCATCTATGGGCCTCTGGGAACCAGGTCCCAAAGCAGACATGCCATACTTCCAAAATGGCTGACGTAATCGGCCAATCAGTGATCGGCACGCGTTTGACAGGCTTACCATTGGTCGATCTGCACGAAACCTCTTGGGTGTGGACAAGTGCACGCCCCCTATGACATAATCCAGCCGGGTGTCGATTGGCCACTGGGGGGCGCTATTGCAAAAAAAGCAAGTGTATCCCCTACATAATTCCACTTGGGAACATGCAATTGGACTCTTTTGATTCCTTGCAGTAGTGCGAACAACTTTCCCATTACATGTCCTATTAAAAAATGCACAATTTATTTACAGTTAATAATAGTTTGAAATCATCACTTTTCATACTCCTCCTAGGATTTTCATACCATCATGTCAAGCAAAGTCTTATAATACTCTACAGAGTGTGAAATCAAAAAACAATCCAAAGATTTTGGATTTGAGGACACTTATACCTGCTAAATATTTTTTTTATGGACAGCATCGATACATATAATATTCATATTCTTAAAGCTCTTTCATATTTTACCCAATTCTGACCAAAATGCACAAGCCCATTCAGAATCCCATCCTGAACAAATTTGTCAAGTTTCATCTAAATCGGTTATCGTATGGCTCTACAGTGCAGTATTATATACAATGCATAAAAATGCATGTAAAGTCCCTCTGTCACCTTCTCCTTCTCACACGCACGCAAGCTGAAACTCACACTCTCAGTCTCTCTCACACTCTCACCCACATTCCCCCTCCCATCTCTGTGCCCTAAGTAAACATTGCTCTGGCTACCTAGATCTCTCTGTGTCTATTAACCAGGCACACACACATACAGGCGCAAGCAGGCCTTCCTATAGCATTCACAATGACACTTCCCTAGCCATACCCACCCATATCTCAGTGACTAACACATGCTTATACAAACTGATATTTGGCTTCTTTTTTGTCTCTCTCTCACACAAACACACAGACACACACACCTTTATACCTATATGTATGTATAGTTTCTATGTATACTTATGTATGTATGTATTAGTATATGTTGTCATAGTTTGAGTACATACACTACCACACACACACACACACACACACTTCTACCTAAATGTATGTATAGTTTGTATGCATATCTGTCCAGTCATAACAGTCATGTCAGTCCAGTCATTTCAGTCCAGTCATATCAGTCATGTCAGTCCAGTCATGTCAGACATAAGTCATGTCAGTCATATCAGTCATGTCATTACAGTGATGCCAGTCATGTCACTCATTCCAGTTATGTCAGTCATATCAGTCATATTACTTTTGTTCATCATGCCAGTGATGTCATTTCAGTCATGCCAGTCATATCAGTTATGTCAGTCATGCCAGTCATGTCAGTCATGTAATGCCAGGCTTTGCAGACTACATTCATACTTTGAATACACGGGCAGTCATGTTAGGCGTGCAAGGTATACAAGGAGTAAATTAACAAAGCATAGTCTCTGGCTCCCTCAATCTCTCTCTGTCGGTGATATAAAGGCCCAATCATGTATGGACACATGCAGGCCTTCCTATATTGTTCACATAGATGCAGCCCTAGCCAGATGTGCTATTTCTGTGTCTCCCTTTCTGACACACGCAGATGTCATCACACACTATCTGTAGAGCACACACTGGCCAAACCCAAACAGCTTCTTTTCACTTTTAGGTCTAAAGGACCTTTTGGGCTTCCTTTTGCCTATTGAGGCCAAAATATGCCTATTTGTGTGTGAACCCGCCAATCGCCGCTTGCGGCTATATTTAGGGTTCACACACACAGTGTGGGAAACCTATTGTTATTGTCGGGTTTTTTCTTTCTTTCTTTCTTTCTTTCTTATTATTATTTTTCTACTGATAAAACGCATACTGCAGCCTAGACCGTAAGGCCCAGGGAGACCAAACTTGGCAGGATGGTGTAGTCTCTTTGCGAGACCGTGCTAAAGCACAGAGACCCACATTGGCCTGATGGTGGCGCTATAGCGCACCATTTTGCGTTTTGGTCCATATCTCCCAAACCGTAGGGCCTAGAAACAAAATTCCACTTCTGATGGATTCCTTGGCTCAAGCCAAACAAAAAAGCCTCAAGAACCATTAAGCTCCGCCTACTTAGATTTTTTGCTAATTTGCATAATATGCAAAACCTACTTTTTTATACTAGTCCCTGGTTTTTTATCGGATCACCACAACCTTGGTGTCAAAATATTCAGGAGAATCTCATTATCAAAGTTGCTTAAAAACATTTTGAGATTTGCATATAGTCTGGCTGTCACATGTCAATCAATAGCTCCGAGGCGTGGCCAAATTTACTTAAACAGCAATATCTCAGCAACGCTTTGACCGATCTTCATAAAATTTTAACAGTTGTTAGGGCACATGACTCCGAGGTCACAGGTCAAAGCTGGCCACGATTGTCCAATAGGGGGCGCTATAACATGGGAAAAACTGTTTCTCAGAAACCATTAGTCACATCAAGCCAAAACTTTACAGGCATCATCAGGGGCCCAAGTGATATCAAGACACACAATGATGACATCATCACTCAAAAAACATGGCCGCCATGAGCCAATAAATTTTTTTTTTAATTAATTGGCCATTTGACAGACTTACCATTGGCCAAACAACATGAAACCTCACCAGTGTGCATATCTCAGGACTGTGTCTTGCTGTGCAGTTTTGAAACATTTGGCCACTAGGTGGCGCTATTTGTGAAAATCATGCATAACTCCTCCAAATTTTCACTTAGGAACATGCAACTTGTTTATGTTTATTCCTTGCAGTAGACCTGACAACTTTGCAATTACAAGTCCTATTAAAAAATGCATACTTTTGTCACATTCATCAATTGTTTGAAAATAGCTATTTACAAACTAGTCATAGGAATTTGATCCAATTATGGAAAAATTGCTATAAGCATAATCAGTAGACTCTGTAGGTAAAAAGTGATTAAAAAAATTTTGGATTTTTATTTTTCTGATTGGTCCATTTACCCATTATATCATTGTGGCCATGCCATTTATGATCTATATTGCTATAACTCATAAACCATGTATGCAATCAACTCCCAATTTGAATGGCTTTTATATCCTGAAGTCCTTGTGAGGTATGCCAAGTTTGGTTCAAATTGGCCTGTCGGGGGCGCTACAGTACCCAAAAACATAAGAAAACATAAAAACTCATGCTGCAATCTTGTTATGCAGAATACAGACAATTAATTGGTCTTGTATGATCCAGATCAATAAGTTCTATAACATTGCAATTACATCTTATAACAAAAAGTGCACTGCCTGACCGGAAATGAACCTTTTAATTCACCAAAATGTCATTGCACTACTGAGATTAATGAGATATCAGTATGGTAGTACTTGGGCTCCATCTAGTGGCCAAACACCGAAACTGACTGAAAACTATTGCTCACATGAAATACCACACAAACACACACAAAGCTGATCTCAGCATGTGATTTAGTTCTGTGATCTGACTCAATTTCCCAATACACATTATTTTGATCCTTTTGGGCCTTTAGTGCCCCAATTGAACCTTTTTTTGCACATTAATTTATTTGTGCATTTTTTTCCACTCAAACAGCTTCTTTTCACATTTAGGGTCTAAAGGACCTTTTGGGCCTCTGCTTATTGAGGCCAAGAGGCCTATTCGTGTGTGAACCCGCCAATTGCCGCTTGCGGCTATATTTAGGGTTCACACACACATAGTGTGGGAACCCTATTGTAATTGTTAGAATTTTTCTTTCTTATTATTCTTTGTCCCATTTTTTGACCTAAAACGTATTGTGCAGCCTAGACCGTAATGCCTAGAAACCCCAAACTTGGCAAAAAGGTTCAGTTACCTCCAAGGACCAGATTCCCATACAGGGACCCAAATTGGCCTGATGGTGGCGCTATAGCGGACCATATTGACTTTTTGTCCATATCTTCTACACCGTAGGTCCTAGAACCAAAATTCCAGTTCCTATACATTCCTTGACTAAATTCAATAGGACAATTAATATACAACCATTAAGCTCCGCCCACTTAGATTTCGAGTTAATTTGCATAATGTGCAAAATCACACACATCTTTGAGCGCGAACTAGTCCCTGGATTTTTCACATACATGCACATATGTGGTATCAAAACGTTCAGAAGAGTCTGAACTTTAAAATGTATCCAACAAAAATGCTAATTTCTTCACTACCTAGTCAGTATAAGCCAATCAAATGAGGGGGCGTAAATTCAATAGTAAATTTTGCGCATATGGAGCTCTAACTTAAGAAAACTTGCATGTAATGAGATGGCACTTCACAGACAGCTTCCCTGTGAGGGTCTGGGGCAGCTCGCAGAGGTTGCCATACCTCACCTGCTAGGGGGCGCTATAACATGCAAAAATTTGCCCCATGCACTCAGATTGGCCGATCCACATGAAACTTGACAGACATCATCTATGGGCCTCTGGAAACCAGGTCCTAAAGCAGACATGCCATACTTCCAAAATGGCTGACGTAATCGGCCAATCAGTGATCGGCACGCGTTTGACAGGCTTACCATTGGTCGATCTGCACGAAACCTCTTGGGTGTGGACAAGTGCACGCCCCCTATGACATAATCCAGCCGGGTGTCGATTGGCCACTGGGGGGCGCTATTGCAAAAAAAGCAAGTGTATCCCCTACATAATTCCACTTGGGAACATGCAATTGGACTCTTTTGATTCCTTGCAGTAGTGCGAACAACTTTCCCATTACATGTCCTATTAAAAAATGCACAGTTTATTTACAGTTAATAATAGTTTGAAATCATCACTTTTCATACTCCTCCTAGGATTTTCATACTATCATGTCAAGCAAAGTCTTATAATACTCTACAGAGTGTGAAATCAAAAAACAATCCAAAGATTTTGGATTTGAGGACACTTATACCTGCTAAATATTTTTTTAATGGACAGCATCGATACATATAATATTCATATTCTTAAAGCTCTTTCATATTTTACCCAATTCTGACCAAAATGCACAAGCCCATTCAGAATCCCATCCTGAACAAATTTGTCAAGTTTCATCTAAATCGGTTATCGTATGGCTCTACAGTGCAGTATTATATACAATGCATAAGAATGCATGTAAAGTCCCTCTGTCACCTTCTCCTTCTCACACGCACGCAAGCTGAAACTCACACTCTCAGTCTCTCTCACACTCTCACCCACATTCCCCCTCCCATCTCTGTGCCCTAAGTAAACATTGCTCTGGCTACCTAGATCTCTCTGTGTCTATTAACCAGGCACACACACATACAGGCGCAAGCAGGCCTTCCTATAGTATTCACAATGACACTTCCCTAGCCATACCCACCCATATCTCAGTGACTAACACATGCTTATACAAACTGATATTTGGCTTCTTTTTGTCTCTCACACAAACACACAGACACACACACCTTTATACCTATATGTATGTATAGTTTCTATGTATACTTATGTATGTATGTATTAGTATATGTTGTCATAGTTTGAATACATATACTACCACACACACACACACACACACTTCTACCTAAATGTATGTATAGTTTGTATGCATATCTATAGTATATGTATAGTATATGTCAGTCATACCAGTGATGTCAGTCATATCAGACATGCCAGTCCAGTCATGTCAGTTATATCAGTCATGTCAGTGATGCCAGTCATGCCAGTCATGTTCTGCCAGTCATGTAAGTCATGTCATGCCAATCATTTCAGTCCAGTCATATCAGTCCTATCAGTCATGTCAGTCCAGTCATGTCAGTCAAATCTTCAAATCATTACAGTCATGCCAGTTATGTCAGTCATATCAGTCATGTTAATTTTGTTCGTCATGCCAGTGATGTCATTCCAGTCATGCCAGTCATATCAGTTATGTCAGTAATGCCAGTCATGTCAGGCTTTGCAGACTACATTCATACTTTGAATACACAGGCAGTCATGTTAGGCGTGCTACGTGTACAAGGAGTGAAATAACAAAGCATAGTCTCTGGCTCCCTCAATCTCTCTCTGTCAGTAATATAGAGGCCCAATCATGTATAGACAAGTGCAGGCCTTCCTATACTGTTCACATAGATGCAGCTCTAGCCAGATGTGCTATTTTTGTGTCTCCCTTTCTGACACACGCAGATGTCATCACACTCTACATCTGTAGAGCACACACTGGCCAAACCCAAACAGCTTTTTTTCACTTTTAGGTCTAAAGGACCTTTTGGGCTTCCTTTTGCCTACTGAGGCCAAAATGCCTATTGGTGTGTGAACCCGCCAATCGCCGCTTGCGGCTATATTTAGGGTTCACACACACATAGTGTGGGAACCCTATTGTAATTGCTGGTATTTTTCTTATTAGGGTTCACACACATAGTGTGGGAACCCTATTGTAATTGTTAGGATTTTTCTTTCTTCTTCTTATTATTATTATTCTTTTGCCCATTTTTTGACCTAAAACGCATTGTGCAGCCTAGACCGTAAGGCCTAGAAACACCAAACTTGGCAAATTGATAATGTATGGTCCAAGGACCAGACTCAAGTACAGAGACCCACATTGGCCTGATGGTGGCGCTATAGCACACCATTTTGTCGTTTGGTCCATATCTCCCAATCCGTAAGTCATAGAAACAAAATTCCACTTTTTATGGATTCCTTGGCAAAATTCAATAGGACTATTCATAGACAACCATTAAGCTCCGCCTACTTAGATTTTTTGCTAATTTGCATAATATGCAAAACCTATTTTTTTATACTAGTCCCTGGTTTTTTATCTGATCACCACAATCTTGGTGTCAAAATATTCACAAGAATCTCATTGTCAATGAATATCAACAAAACTGTGACATTGGTATACAGACTGACTGTCACATGTCAATCAATAGCTCTGAGGCGTGGCTAAATTTACTTCAGCAGCTATATCTCAGCAATGCTTTGACCAATCTTCATGAAAATTTATCAGTTGTTAGGGCACATGACTCAGAGGTCACAGGTCAAAGCTGGCCACGATTGTCCAATAGGGGGCGCTATAACATGGGGAAATTTGTTTCTCAGAAACCATTAGTCACATCAAGCCCAAACTTTACAGACGTCATCAGGGGCCCAAGTGGTATCAAGGCACACAATGATGACCTCATCACTCAAAAAACATGGCCGCCATAAGCCAATTAATTTTAATTTTAATTAATTGGCCATTTGGCAGACTTACCATAGGTACATACACATGAAACTGACATGGTATGTTCGTGTACACACCCTCTAAGACATACTCATGTTAGAAGGGAATTGCACCACTAGGTGGCGCTATACTAGAAAATCCACAATTTCTCCTACATATTTTCACTTATCAAGAAATGCTTGCACTCATATGATTGTATGCAGAATTCCTAGCAACTTTCTAATTACATGTGCTTTGCAAAAATGTACCACTTTTTCACTATTATCAAATATATATAACTTGTCATTTTCATACTAGTCCTAGCATTTTAACTCCATCCCCTTTAAATCACACCTTGTAATACTCAGCAGACTCTGAAATGCTAAGATTAGGGAGAAAATCCTAAGGTTTTCACAAATTAATATTTTTCATATGCATCACAATGCTACCATCGTAACACATCAAATTCACAGTTCAATAACTACACCATAGTATGTCTGATTGTTATGAAAATTGACATCCACATTCACATGACCATTGTGGTGCTCTGTGCCAAGTTTGAGCCAAATCCATCCACAAACAGCTCTACAGTGAATATTTTCATTTTCCATACTGAGCTGTGCAGGGAGAAGACGAGAGCTGCTCAGCCCACACGCACGTGCCATTCTCGCACACGCTGCCCCCCTCCTCCACTCTCCCATCCTTCTAACATTTTACAACCCTTGGGCTCTCCCTCCTCCCTCTCTCTCTTTCACATGCACTCACAAAAACAAAGGCCTCTCTGGCCTATAGGTTTTACATACACACTAATTCTAGCCATTACTACCAATTACCCAGTGACTAATATACAGATATTTAGCTTCTTTTTTCCACACACCCTCACACATGACTTCCTATATGCTTCATATATACATTTCTCTAGCCATTTCCAACACACTAACTGATATTTATCTTCATTTTTCCATCCACACTCTCAACTCATGCCCTCTATACATCCTGAAATGACATAAGAGAGGACAGACATATGTAATTCGCATTTCACACACAACCTCTATATAACTGCATGCTTTACTTATCATCAAAGTCTTGTTAGATACACATTCCTAGTGGCCTCCCTACTATGGGCACAACAGTGAGAACATGTCAGAGTAGGGATGAGAACATCATGAACAGGCAAAGATAAGAATATTTGTGTTATTTTATTGTATAGTAAGCCATCACTCTTTGGTTTGTTTGAGATTCACATGTGACAGATTTTGTCAGCTAAATGAAAAGGGTTAAAGAGTGGTGTTTACATGTGGGGCATTAACAAGAGCTCTCCTGCTGCTATGTTCACAACTTCTGACAAATTCAGCCAAAGGTATATTTATTTGACTAGGCCCCTGGGTCAGTGTGTCAGTGCTTTTAACCTAATCTCAGCATTTGATTTAGTTGTATGGTCTGAATCATTTTGTTTAATATCTTCCACACTGTATGGCCTAGAAACAAAATTCTACTTCAGCTGTATTCCTTTGCTCAAGCCAACCAAAAAAGCCTTAAGAAGCCCTTACTGCATACATGAAAAAACACACAAACACACACATACAAAGCTAATCACAGCATTTGATTAACTTCTATGATCTGAATCATTTTGCCATGACATTTTGTTTTGATCTTTTGGGCCTTTATTGCCCCAGTTGAATAATTTTTTGCAAATTACTTTATCTGTCCATTTTTTAGACTGAAGTAGCTTCATATCACTTGTTGGTCTAAAAGACCCTTTGGGCTTTTGTGCCTTTTTTTGTGTGAACCCGCCAATCGCCGCTTGCGGCTATATTTAGGGTTCACACACGTAGTGTGGGAAACCTATTGTAATTGCTCGGATTTTTCTTCTTTCTTATTATTATTATTTTTCTCCGCATAAAACGCATACTGCAGCCTAGACCGTAAGGCCCAGGAAGACCAAACTTGGCAGACTGGTGTAGTCTGTTTGCGGGACCGTGCTAAAGTACAGACACCCAAATTGGCCTGATGGTGGCGCTATAGCGCAGCATTTTGCGTTTGGGTTCATATCTCCCACCCCGAAGGTCCTAGAAACAAAATTCCACTTCAGGTGCATTCCTTGGCTCCAGACAAACAAAAAAGCCTCAAGAACCATTAAGCTCCGCCTACTTAGATTTTTTGCTAATTTGCATAATATGCAAAACCTACTTTTTTATACTAGTCCCTGGTTTTTCATCTGATCACCAAAATCTTGGTGTCAAAATATTCACAAGAATCTCATTATCAAGGAATATCAACAAAACTGTGACATGGGTATACAGTCTGGTTGTCACATGTCAATCAATAGCTCTGAGGCGTGGCCAAATTGACTTCAGCAACTATATCTCAGCAATGCTTTGACCAGTCTTCATGGAAATTTATCAGTTGTTAGAGCACATGATTCAAAGGTCACAGGTCAAAGCTGGCCATGATTGTCCAATAGGGGGCGCTATAACATGGGAAAAACTGTATCTCAGAAACCATTAGTCACATCAAGCCAAAACTTTACTCGCATCATCAGGGGCCCAAGTGGTATCAAGGCACACATGGATGACATCATCACTCAAAAAACATGGCCGCCATGAGCTAATTAATTTTTATTTGAATTAATTGGCCATTTGACAGACTTACCATAGGTTCATACACATGAAACTGACATGGTATGTTCATGTACACACCCTCTAAGCCATACTCATGTTAGAAGGGAATTGCACCACTAGGTGGCGCTATACTAGAAAATCCAGAATTTCTCCTACATATTTTCACTTATCAAGAAATGCTTGCACTCATATGATTGTATGCAGAATTCCTAGCAACTTTCTAATTACATGTGTTTTGCAAAAATGTACCACTTTTTCACTATTATCAAATATATATAACTTGTCATTTTCATACTAGTCCTAGCATTTTAACTCCATTACCTTTAAATCACACCTTGTAATACTCAGCAGACTCTGAAATGCTAAGATTAGGGAAAAAATCCTAAGGTTTTCACAAATTAATATTTTTCATATGCATCACAATGCTACCATCATAACACATCAAATTCACAGTTCAATAACTACGCCATAGTATGTCTGATTGTTATGAAAATTGACATCCACATTCACATGACCATTGTGGTGTGATGTGCCAATTTTGAGCCAAATCCGTCCACAAACAGCTCTACAGTGAATATTTTCATTTTCCATACTGAGCTGTGCAGGGAGAAGACGAGAGCTGCTCAGCCCACACACACGTGCCATTCTCGCACACGCTGCCCCCCTCCTCCACTCCCCCATCCTTCTAACATTTTACAACCCTTGGGCTCTCCCTCCTCCCTCTCTCTCTTTTACATGCACTCACAAAAACAAAGGCCTCTCTGGCCTATAGGTTTTACATACACACTAATTCTAGCCATTACTACCAATTACCCAGTGACTAATATACAGATATTTAGCTTCTTTTTTTCCACACACCCTCACACAGGACTTCCTATATGCTTCATATATACATTTCTCTAGCCATTTCCAACACACTAACTGATATTTAGCTTCACTTTTCCATCCACACTCTCAACTCATGCCCTCTATACATCCTGAAATGACATAAGAGAGGACAGAGATATGTAATTCACATTTCACACACAACCTCTATATAACTGCATGCTTTACTTATCATCAAAGTCTTGTTAGATACACATTCCTAGTGGCCTCCCTACTATGGGCACAACAGTGAGAACATGTCAGAGTAGGTAGGGATGAGAACATCATGAACAGGCAAAGATAACAATATTTGTGTTATTTTATTGTATAGTAAACCATCACTCTTTGGTTTGTTTGAGATTCACATGTGACAGATTTTGTCAGCTAAATGAAAAGGGTTAAAGAGTGGGGTTTACATGTGGGGCATTAACAAGAGCTCTCCTGCTGCTATGTTCACAACTTCTGACAAATTCAGCCAAAGGTATATTTATTTGACTAGGCCCCTGGGTCAGTGCTTTTAACCTAATCTCAGCATTTGATTTAGTTGTATGGTCTGAATTATTTTGCATATATCTTCCACACTGTATGGCCTAGAAACAAAATTCTACTTCAGCTGTATTCATTGGCTCAAGCCAACCAACAAAGCCCTTAATGCATACATGAAAAAACACACAAACACACACATACAAAGCTAATCACAGCATTTGATTAACTTCTATGATCTGAATCATTTTGCCAATACATTTTGTTTTGATCTTTTGGGCCTTTATTGTCTCAGTTGAATAATTTTTTGCAAATTACATTATCTGTCCATTTTTTGGACTGAAGTAGCTTCATATCACTTGTTGGTCTAAAAGACCCTTTGGGCTTTTTTGCCTTTTTTTGTGTGAACCCGCCAATCGCCGCTTGCGGCTATATTTAGGGGTCCAAGCACCAGCGGTGCTGGAACCCTATTGTAATTGTTCTGATTATTATTATTATTATTATTATTCTTTTTCTCCGCTAAAACGCGTCGTGCAGCCTAAACCGTAAGTCCTACAGACTTCTCCTTTGGCCAACTTGTAGTACTCCTCTCCGCTACTCAGGCGCAACACGCCAGCCCGATCCGACCATAGGTGGCGCTATAGCGCACAAAATCGCATGAAAAAGTTTACACAGGTGTTTCTCCTACACCGTATGTCCTAGAGATAAAATTCAAACTGCATCTGATCAGGCATGAGCTCATCTAAAAAAAGTTCCATTGAAGCTATATGCTCCGCCCCTTACATGTCGAGCTAATTTGCATAATATGCAAATACGCACACATTTTTGAGCGCGTACTAGTCCCTGGATTTTTCACATACATGCACATATGTGGTATCTAGGTGTTCAGAAGAGTCTGAACTTTAATAGTTATGGAGCCAAAGTGCACATTTCTGCACATGGGCGTGGCCACATGCATCAGAAGTCAAGCGTCGAAAATTCCTTCGCCAAAAATCCACATATTCTGCTGTATCTCAGGCATACTTTCATGTATTCACTCCAAATTTCACACACATGTACCTATTGGGTGTCTAGACCGGCACATACATTTTGGCAGACATGCACACCTAGGTGGCGCTATAACGGCCAAAAAACTCTCCTGCCCACACCGATTGGCCAAATAACTCCAAACTTGGTACGCATCATCTATATGCACCTATGACACAGGTCCTTGACCTGCACCATCATATGTCCAATATGGCCGCCGCTATCGACCAATCAGCTTTCAGTACACCTTTCACAAGCTTATCATATGCCAATCAACATGAAACTCACATATTATGTTCATCTACACACCCTCTAATACATATCAAAGTATGACGGGAATTGCACCACTAGGTGGCGCTATACTAGAAATTCCTGAATTACTCCTACATGCTTTCATGTAGAAGGACAATCATGATCTCATATGATTCTATGCAAAATCACTAACAACTTTGTAATTGCAAGTGCTTTGCAAAAAAGTACAGATTTTTGTGTATAATCCAATACATATAATTTACACTTTTCATACTAGTCCTAGGATTTTCACTCCATCACCTCAAATCACATATTATAATATCCAGCAGCATGTGAAATACAAAACTGGTGGAACAAATTCTAAGATTCTTGCAATTTAATATTTTTCATATGCATCACAATGGTACCGTCATGACATATGAACTGCATATTTCAAAAACTCCCCTATATAATGTCTGATTGTTATGAAAATGGACAGACACATTCAGAAGACCACTGAGGTGATATCTGCCAAGTTTGTGCCAAATCCATCCACAAATGGTTGTACTGTGAATATTTTCATTTTCTATGCAGAACATGCATGCAGATCAAAGGTCATTCTTTTCCTCAAAAGAGTTAGAGTTGAGCCTATTCCAGTCAGACCCATTAGCTCAATGGGTAGAGCAATGTGCTCCCAGCCACAATGCACGTGGACAACGGGGGTTCGAATCCCACGTTGGGCAGTATTCCACCATAAGTTTAAAAAGCTGCAATTTAGATTCTGTTTTTTGAGCAGGTACTTCATTCACGAATGTGCTTCATATACTTTCATGTACATTTCATATACTTTTACATGATGTACCAGTGGGTGCGCAAATCTTGCCAAACCTCAGCTTGGACCCCGTAATTGCCGCTTGCGGCTATATTGGCAATTATAATTGCTTAGATAATAATCTAAAACTGTAACTACAGCCTACGGCATACATCCTACAACCATGAAACTTGGCAGAAAGGTGTAGTCTCTTTGCAAGACCGAGCACAAGTACAGAGACCCATATTGGCCTGATGGTGGCGCTATAGCGCACCATTTTGCGTTTTGGTCCATATCTCCCACACCGTAGGTCCTAGAAACAAAATTCCACTTCAGGTGCATTCCTTGGCTCCAGACAAACAAAAAAGCCTCAAGAACCATTAAGCTCCGCCTACTTAGATTTTTTGCTAATTTGCATAATATGCAAAACCTACTTTTTTATACTAGTCCCTGGTTTTTCATCGGATCACCACAACCTTGGTGTCAAAATATTCAGGAGAATCTCATTATCAAAGTTGCTTAAAAACATTTTGAGATTTGCATACAGTCTGGTTGTCACATGTCAATCAATAGCTCCGAGGCGTGGCCAAATTTACTTAAACAGCTATATCTCAGCAACGCTTTGACCAATCTTTATAAAAATTTATCAGTTGTTAGGGCACATGACTCAGAGGTCACAGGTCAAAGCTGGCCACGATTGTCCAATAGGGGGCGCTATAACATGGGAAAAACTGTTTCTCAGAAACCATTAGTCATATTAAGACAAAACTTTACATGCATCATCAGGGGCCCAAGTGGTATCAAGGCACACATTGATGACATCATCACTTAAAAAACATGGCCACCATTCACCAATTAATTGGTTTTGGCCATTTCACAGGCTTAACATAAGTACATACACATGAAACAGATATGGTATGTTCATCTACACACCCACACACATCTGAATCATTTTGGCAATATCTCCCACACTGTAGGGCCTAAGCAGAGAACTGCTAAACCACGCACGCTGGCCATTCTCACACACGCAGAGTGCCCTCCCTTCCTCCACTCCCTCCAGACTCCCCCGTCCTTCGAACAACCCAATGGCGATGCCTCCACCCCTCTCTCTTTCACATGCACTCACAAAAACACAGGCCTCTCTAAAAAATAAAACGCAAATACAGATTATTTTGATCCTTTTGGGCTTTTAGTGCCTCAATTGAACCTTTTTTTGCACATTGATGTAATTATGCCTTTTTTCCACTGAAACAGCTTCTTTTCACTTTTAGGTCTAAAGGACCTTATGGGTTTCTTTTTGCCTATAGAGCCCAAGAGGCCTATTCGTGTGTGAACCCGCCAATTGCCGCTTGCGGCTATATTTCTTATTAGGGTTCACACACGTAGTGTGGGAAACCTATTGTAATTGCTGAGATTTTTCTTATTAGGGGTCCAAGCACCAGCGGTGCTGGAACCCTATTGTAATTGTTCTGATTATTATTATTATTATTATTATTATTATTCTTTTTCTCCGCTAAAACGCGTCGTGCAGCCTAAACCGTAAGTCCTACAGACTTCTCCTTTGGCCAACTTGTAGTACTCCTCTCCGCTACTCAGGCGCAACACGCCAGCCCGATCCGACCATAGGTGGCGCTATAGCGCACAAAATCGCATGAAAAAGTTTACACAGGTGTTTCTCCTACACCGTATGTCCTAGAGATAAAATTCAAACTGCATCTGATCAGGCATGAGCTCATCTAAAAAAAGTTCCATTGAAGCCATATGCTCCGCCCCTTACATGTCGAGCTAATTTGCATAATATGCAAATACGCACACATTTTTGAGCGCGTACTAGTCCCTGGATTTTTCACATACATGCACATATGTGGTATCCATGCGTTCAGAAGAGTCTGAACTTTAATTGTTATGGAGCCAAAGTGCACATTTCTGCACATGGGCGTGGCCACATGCATCAGAAGTCAAGCGTAGAAAATTCCTTCGCCAAAAAGCCACATATTCTGCTGTATCTCAGGCATACTTTCATGTATTCACTCCAAATTTCACACACATGTACCTACTGGGTGTCTAGACCGGCACATACATTTTGGCAGACATACACACCTAGGTGGCGCTATAACGGCCAAAAAACTCTCCTGCCCACACCGATTGGCCAAATAACTCCAAACTTGGTACTCATCATCTATATGCACCTATGACACAGGTCCTTGACCTGCACCATCATATGTCCAATATGGCCGCCGCTATCGACCAATCAGCTTTCAGTACACCTTTCACAAGCTTTTCATATGCCAATTTTTTTTCTGCCTTAAAACGCGTTGTGCAGCCTAAACCGTAAGACCTACAGACTTCTCCTTTGGCCAACTTGTACTACTCCTCTCCGCTACTCAGGTGCAACACGCCAGCACGATCCGCCCATAGGTGGCGCTACAGCGCACACAAACGCATGAAAAACTTTACACAGGTGTTTCTCCTAAACCGTATGTCCTAGAGACAAAATGTAAACTTCACCTGATCAGGCATGTGCTCATCTAAAAAAAGTTCCATTGAAGCCATATGCTCCGCCCCTTACATGTCGAGCTAATTTGCATAATATGCAAATTTGCACAAATTTTTGAGCGCGTACTAGTCCCTGGATTTTTCACATACATGCACATATGTGGTATCCAGGCGCTCACAAGAGTCTGAACTTTAATTGTTATGGAGCCAAAGTGCACATTTCTGCACATGGGCGTGGCCACATGCATCACAAGTCAAGCATAGAAAATTCCTTCACCAAAAATCCACATATTCTGCTGTATCTCAGGCATACTTTCATGTATTCACTCCAAATTTCACACACATGTACCTATTGGGTGTCTAGACCGGCACATACATTTTGGCAGACATGCACACCTAGGTGGCGCTATAATGGCCAAAAAACTCTCCTGCCCACAACGATTGGCCAAATAACTCCAAACTTGGTACGCATCATTTATATGCACCTATGACACAGGTCCTTGACCTGCACCATCATATGTCCAATATGGCCGCCGCTATCGACCAATCAGCTTTCAGTTCACATTTCACAAGCTTATCATAAGCCAATCAACATGAAACTCACATATTATGTTCATCTACACACCCTCTAAGACATACTCAAGTATGACGGGAATTGCACCACTAGGTGGCGCTATACTAGAATTTCCTGAATTACCCCTACATCTTTCTTACACATGCACACACATGCAATGGCCTACCTATAGGTTTCATATACACATTGCTTCACCCATACTTACCCAGTGATTACACACACATGCTTACGCATCTCAGGCGTGCCAGATGGTGCCCATACCCTGTGCTTGGACCCCGTAATTGCCGCTTGCGGCTATATTTAGGGTTCACACACGTAGTGTGGGAAACCTATTGTTATTGTTAGGTTTTTTCTTCTTTCTTATTATTATTATTATTTTTCTCCGCATAAAACGCATACTGCAGCCTAAACCGTAAGGCCCAGGGAGACCAAACTTGGCAGACTGGTGTAGTCTGTTTGCGGGACCGTGCTAAAGTACAGAGACCCACATTGGCCTGATGGTGGCGCTATAGCGCAGCATTTTGCGTTTTGGTCCATATCTCCCACCCCGTAGGTCGTAGAAACAAAATTCCACTTCAGGTGCATTCCTTGGCTCCAGACAAACAAAAAAGCCTCAAGAACCATTAAGCTCCGCCTACTTAGATTTTTGCTAATTTGCATAATATGCAAAACCTACTTTTTTATACTAGTCCCTGGTTTTTCATCTGATCACCACAATCTTGGTGTCAAAATATTCACAAGAATCTCATTATCAAGGAACATCAACAAAACTGTGACATTGGTATACAGTCTGGTTGTCACATGTCAATCAATAGCTCTGAGGCGTGGCCAAATTGACTTCAGCAGCTATATCTCAGCAATGCTTTGACCTATCTTTATGAAAATTTATCAGTTGTTAGGGCACATGACTCAGAGGTCACAGGTCAAAGCTGGCCACGATTGTCCAATAGGGGGCGCTATAACATGGGGAAATTTGTTTCTCAGAAACCATTAGTCACATCAAGCCCAAACTTTACAGGCATCATCAGGGGCCCAAGTGGTATCAAGGCACACAATGATGACCTCATCACTCAAAAAACATGGCCGCCATGAGCCAATTAATTTTTATTTGAATTAATTGGCCATTTGACAGACTTACCATTGGCCAATCAACATGAAACCTCATCACTGTACATATCCCAGGACTATGTGTCATACTGTGCAGTGTTGAAACATGTGGCCACTAGGTGGCGCTATTTGTGAAAATCATACATAACTCCTCCAAATTTTCACTTAGGAACATGCAACTTGTTTCATTTTATACCTTGCAGTAGACCTGACAACTTTGCAATTACAAGTCCTATTTAAAAATGCATACTTTTGTCACATTCATCAATTGTTTGAAAATAGCTCTTTAAGAACTAGTCCTAGGAATTTGATCCAATGATGGCAAAAATGGCATAGGCATAATCTGTAGACACTGTAGTTAACTAAATAAGGAAAAAATGTTGCATTTTTATTTGTCTGATTGGTCAATTTTTCCATTATATCCTTCTGGCCATGCCATAAATGACCTTTATTGCTATAACTCATAAACCATGTAAGTGATCAACTCCCAATTTAAAAGGCTTTTATAGACTGAGGTCCTTGTGAGGTAGGCCAAGTGTGGTTCAAATTGGCCTGTCGGAGGCGCTACAGTACCCAAAAACCTGAGAAATCATAAAAACTCACGCAGCAATCTTGTTATGCAGAATACAGACAAGTTATGAGGCTTGTATGATTCAGATCAATGAGGTCTATAACATTGCAATTACATCTCATAACAAAAAGTGCACTGCCTGACCAGAAATGAACCTTTTAATTCACCAAAATGTCATTGCATTACTGAGATTAATGAGATATCAGTATGATAGTACTTGGGCTCCATCTAGTGGCCAAACACCGAAACTGACTGAAAACAATTGCTCACATGAAACACCACACAAACGCACACAAAGCTGACCTCAGCATGTGATTTAGTTCTGTGATCTGAATCATTTTGCCAATACACATTATTTTGATCCTTTTGGGCCTTTAGTGCCTCAGTTGAATTGAATGTTTTGTCACATTGATTTACTTATGCATTTTTTCCACTCAAACAGCTTCTATTCACTTTTGGGTCTAAAGGACCTATTGGGCTTCTTTTTGCCTATTGAGGCCAAGAGGCCAATTTGTTTGTCTAAAAGACCCTTTGGGCTTTTTTGCCTTTTTTTGTGTGAACCCGCCAATCGCCGCTTGCGGCTATATTTATTATTATTATTCTTTTTCTCCGCTAAAACGCGTTGTGCAGCCTAAACCGTAACACCTACAGACTTCTCCTTTGGCCAACTTGTAGTACTCCTCTCCGCTACTCAGGCGCAACACGCCAGCCCGATCCGACCATAGGTGGCGCTATAGAGCGCAAAAAATTGTCACGCCTACACCGTATGTCATAAACAAAAAATTCCAATTGCATTTGATCAGTCTTCTTCCATTCTACAAAAAATACATTTGAACCCATAAGCTCCGCCCCTTACATGTCGAGCTAATTTGCATAATATGCAAATTTGCACACATTTTTGAGCGCGTACTAGTCCCTGGATTTTTCACATACATGCACATATGTGGTATCAAAACGTTCAGAAGAGTCTGAACTTTAATTATTATGGAGCCAAAGTGCACATTTCTGCACATGGGCGTGGCCACATGCATCACAAGTCAAGCGTAGAAAATTCCTTCGCCAAAAATGCACATATTCTGCTATATCTCAGGCATTCTTTCACGTATTCATACCAAATTTCACATACATGTACCTATTGGGTGTCTAGACCTGCACATGCATTTTGGCAGACATGCACACCTAGGTGGCGCTATAACGGCCAAAAAACTCTCCTGCCCACACCGATTGGCCAAATAACTCCAAACTTGGTACGCATCATCTATATGCACCTATGACACAGGTCCTTGACCTGCACCATCATATGTCCAATATGGCCGCCGCTATCGACCAATCAGCTTTCAGTTCACATTTCACAAGCTTATCATAAGCCAATCAACATGAAACTCACATATTATGTTCATCTACACACCCTCTAAGACATACTCAAGTATGACGGGAATTGCACCACTAGGTGGCGCTATACTAGAATTTCCTGAATTACCCCTACATCTTTCTTACACATGCACACACATGCAATGGCCTACCTATAGGTTTCATATACACATTGCTTCACCCATACCTACCCAGTGATTACACACACATGCTTACGCATCTCAGGCGTGCCAGATGGTGCCCATACCCTGTGCTTGGACCCCGTAATTGCCGCTTGCGGCTATATTTATTATTATTATTATTCTTTTTCTCCGCTAAAACGCGTCGTGCAGCCTAAACCGTAAGTCCTACAGACTTCTCCTTTGGCCAACTTGTAGTACTCCTCTCCGCTACTCAGGCGCAACACGCCAGCCCGATCCGACCATAGGTGGCGCTATAGCGCACAAAATCGCATGAAAAAGTTTACACAGGTGTTTCTCCTACACCGTATGTCCTAGAGATAAAATTCAAACTGCATCTGATCAGGCATGAGCTCATCTAAAAAAAGTTCCATTGAAGCTATATGCTCCGCCCCTTACATGTCGAGCTAATTTGCATAATATGCAAATACCCACACATTTTTGAGCGCGTACTAGTCCCTGGATTTTTCACATACATGCACATATGTGGTATCCAGGCGCTCACAAGAGTCTGAACTTTAATTGTTATGGAGCCAAAGTGCACATTTCTGCACATGGGCGTGGCCACATGCATCAGAAGTCAAGCGTCGAAAATTCCTTCGCCAAAAATCCACATATTCTGCTGTATCTCAGGCATACTTTCATGTATTCACTCCAAATTTCACACACATGTACCTATTGGGTGTCTAGACCGGCACATACATTTTGGCAGACATGCACACCTAGGTGGCGCTATAACGGCCAAAAAACTCTCCTGCCCACACCGATTGGCCAAATAACTCCAAACTTGGTACGCATCATCTATATGCACCTATGACACAGGTCCTTGACCTGCACCATCATATGTCCAATATGGCCGCCGCTATCGACCAATCAGCTTTCAGTACACCTTTCACAAGCTTATCATATGCCAATCAACATGAAACTCACATATTATGTTCATCTACACACCCTCTAATACATATCAAAGTATTACGGGAATTGCACCACTAGGTGGCGCTATACTAGAAATTCCTGAATTACTCCTACATGCTTTCATGTAGAAGGACAATCATGATCTCATATGATTCTATGCAAAATCACTAACAACTTTGTAATTGCAAGTGCTTTGCAAAAAAGTACAGATTTTTGTGTATAATCCAATACATATAATTTACACTTTTCATACTAGTCCTAGGATTTTCACTCCATCACCTCAAATCACATATTATAATATCCAGCAGCATGTGAAATACAAAACTGGTGGAACAAATTCTAAGATTCTTGCAATTTAATATTTTTCATATGCATCACAATGGTACCGTCATGACATATGAACTGCATATTTCAAAAACTCCCCTATATAATGTCTGATTGTTATGAAAATGGACAGACACATTCAGAAGACCACTGAGGTGATATCTGCCAAGTTTGTGCCAAATCCATCCACAAATGGTTGTACTGTGAATATTTTCATTTTCTATGCTGAACATGCATGCAGATCAAAGGTCATTCTTTTCCTCAAAAGAGTTAGAGTTGAACCTGTAATCCAGTCAGACCCATTAGCTCAATGGGTAGAGCAATGTGCTCCCAGCCACAATGCACGTGGACAACGGGGGTTCGAATCCCACGTTGGGCAGTATTCCACCATAAGTTTAAAAAGCTGCCATTTAGATTCTGTTTTTTGAGCAGGTACTTCATTCACGAACGTGCTTCATATACTTTCATGTACATTTCATAAAGCTTTACATAATGTTGTGCCAGTGGGTGCAAAATCTTGCCAAACCTCAGCTTGGACCCCGTAATCGCCGCTTGCGGCTATATTTAGGGGTCCAAGCACCAGTGGTGCTGGAACCCTATTGTATTTGTTCCGATTATTATTATTATTATTATTATTATTATTATTATTATTATTATTATTCTTTTTCTCCGCTAAAACGCGTTGTGCAGCCTAAACCGTAAGACCTACAGACTTCTCCTTTGGCCAACTTGTAGTACTCCTCTCCGCTACTCAGGCGCAACACGCCAGCCCGATCCGACCATAGGTGGCGCTATACCGCACACAAACGCATGAAAAATTTTAAACAGGTGTTTCTCCTAAACCGTATGTCCTAGAGACAAAATGTAAACTTCATCTGATCAGGCATGTGCTCATCTAAAAAAAGTTTCATTGAAGCCATATGCTCCGCCCCTTACATGTCGAGCTAATTTGCATAACATGCAAATACGCACACATTTTTGAGCGCGAACTAGTCCCTGGATTTTTCACATACATGCACATATGTGGTATCCAGGCGCTCACAAGACTCTGAACTTTGATTCTAGCAGAGCAAAAGTGCACATTTCTGCACATGGGCGTGGCCACATACCTCAAAAGTCAAAGGTCAAAAAATTCTTCGCCAAAAATACACATATTCTGTTATATCTCAGGCATGCTTTCACGTATTCACACCAAATTTCACATACATGCACCTATTGGGTGTCTAGACCTGCACATACATTTTGGCAGACATGCACACCTAGGTGGCGCTATAACGGCCAAAAAACTCTCCTGCCCACACCGATTGGCCAAATAACTCCAAACTTGGTACACATCATCTATATGCACCTACGGCACAGGTCCTTGACCTGCACCATCATATGTCCAATATGGCCGCCGCTATCGACCAATCAGCTTTCAGTCCGCTAAAATGCATCGTGCAGCCTAATCCGTAACACCTACAGACTTCTCCTTTGGCCAACTTGTAGTACTCCTCTCTGCTACTCAGGCGCAACACGTCAGCTCGATCCGCCCATAGGTGGCGCTATAGAGCGCAAAAAATTGTCACGCCTACACCGTATGTCATAAACAAAAAATTCCAATTGCATCTGATCAGTCATCTTCCATTCTACAAAAAATAAATTTGAAGCTATTAGCTCCGCCCCTTACATTTCGAGCTAATTTGCATAATATGCAAATACACACACATTTTTGAGCGCGAACTAGTCCCTGGATTTTTCACATACATGCACATATGTGGTATCAAAATGTTCAGAAGAGTCTGAACTTTGATTCTAGCAGAGCAAAAGTGCACATTTCCACACATGGGCGTGGCCACATGCCTCACAAGTCAAAGGTAAAAAAATTCTTCGCCAAAAATCCACATAATCTGCTGTATCTCAGGCATGCTTTCACGTATTCACTCCAAATTTCACACACATGTACCTATTGGGTGTCTAGACCTGCACATACATTTTGGCAGACATGCACACCTAGGTGGCGCTATAACGGCCAAAAAACTCTCCTGCCCACACCGATTGCCCAAATAACTCCAAACTTGGTACAAACCACCACAAATGGTTGTACTGTGAATATTTTTGTTTTCCATGCTGAACATGCATGCTGATGCAAAGGTCATTCTTTTCCTCAAAAGAGCTAGAGTTGAGCCTGTAATCGGGTCAGGCCCATTAGCTCAATGGGTAGAGCAAGGTGCTCCCAGCCACAATGCATTTGGACAATGGCGGTTCGAATCCCGCGTCGGGCAGCACACCACCATAAGTTTAAAAAGCTGCAATTTAGATTCTGTTTTTTTAGCAGGCACTTCATTCACGAACGTGCTTCATATACTTTCATATACATTTCATATACCTTTACGTGATGTACCAGTGGGTGCGCAAATCTTGCCAAACCTCAGCTTGGACCCCGTAATTGCCGCTTGCGGCTATATTTATTATTATTATTCTTTTTCTCCGCTAAAACGCGTTGTGCAGCCTAAACCGTAAGACCTACAGACTTCTCCTTTGGCCAACTTGTAGTACTCCTCTCCGCTACTCAGGCGCAACACGCCAGCCCGATCCGACCATAGGTGGCGCTATAGCGCACACAAACGCATGAAAAAGTTTAAACAGGTGTTTCTCCTAAACCGTATGTCCTAGAGACAAAATGTAAACTTCATCTGATCAGGCATGTGCTCATCTAAAAAAAGTTTCATTGAAGCCATATGCTCCGCCCCTTACATGTCGAGTTAATTTGCATAACATGCAAATACGCACACATTTTTGAGCGCGAACTAGTCCCTGGATTTTTCACATACATGCACATATGTGGTATCCAGGCGCTCACAAGAGTCTGAACTTTGATTCTAGCAGAGCAAAAGTGCACATTTCTGCACATGGGCGTGGCCACATACCTCACAAGTCAAAGGTCAAAAAATCCTTCGCCAAAAATCCACATATTCTGTTATATCTCAGGCATGCTTTCACGTATTCACACCAAATTTCACATACATGCACCTATTGGGTGTCTAGACCTGCACATACATTTTGGCAGACATGCACACCTAGGTGGCGCTATAACGGCCAAAAAACTCTCCTGCCCACACCGATTGGCCAAATAACTCCAAACTTGGTACGCATCATCTATATGCAACTACGGCACAGGTCCTTGACCTGCACCATCATATGTCCAATATGGCCGCCGCTATCGACCAATCAGCTTTCAGTCCGCTAAAATGCATCGTGCAGCCTAATCCGTAACACCTACAGACTTCTCCTTTGGCCAACTTGTAGTACTCCTCTCTGCTACTCAGGCGCAACACGCCAGCTCGATCCGCCCATAGGTGGCGCTATAGAGCGCAAAAAATTGTCACGCCTACACCGTATGTCATAAACAAAAAATTCCAATTGCATCTGATCAGTCATCTTCCATTCTACAAAAAATAAATTTGAAGCCATTAGCTCCGCCCCTTACATTTCGAGCTAATTTGCATAATATGCAAATACACACACATTTTTGAGCGCGAACTAGTCCCTGGATTTTTCACATACATGCACATATGTGGTATCAAAATGTTCAGAAGAGTCTGAACTTTGATTCTAGCAGAGCAAAAATGCACATTTCCACACATGGGCGTGGCCACATGCCTCACAAGTCAAAGGTAAAAAAATTCTTCGCCACAAATCCACATAATCTGCTGTATCTCAGGCATGCTTTCACGTATTCACTCCAAATTTCACACACATGTACCTATTGGGTGTCTAGACCTGCACATACATTTTGGCAGACATGCACACCTAGGTGGCGCTATAACGGCCAAAAAACTCTCCTGCCCACACCGATTGCCCAAATAACTCCAAACTTGGTACAAACCACCACAAATGAATGTACTGTGAATATTTTCATTTTTCATGCTGAACATGCATGTTGATCAAAGGTCATTCTTTTCCTCAAAAGAGCTAGAGTTGAGCCTGTAATCGGGTCAGGCCCATTAGCTCAATGGGTAGAGCAAGGTGCTCCCAGCTACAATGCATGAGGACAATGGCGGTTCGAATCCCATGTCGGGCAGCACACCACCATAAGTTTAAAAAGCTGCAATTTAGATTCTGTTTTTTTAGCAGGCACTTCATTCACGAACGTGCTTCATATACTTTCATATACATTTCATATACCTTTACATGATGTACCAGTGGGTGCGCAAATCTTGCCAAACCTCAGCTTGGACCCCGTAATTGCCGCTTGCGGCTATATTTATTAGGGTTCACACACGTAGTGTGGGAAACCTATTGTAATTGTCGGGTTTTTTCTTTCTTATTATTATTATTATTATTATTTTTCTCCGCATAAAACGCATACTGCAGCCTAGACCGTAAGGCCCAGAGACACCAAACTTGGCAGAATGGTGTAGTCTCTTTGCGAGACCGTGCCAAAGCACAGAGACCCACATTGGCCTGATGGTGGCGCTATAGCGCACCATTTTGCGTTTTGGTCCATATCTCCCAAACCGTAGGGCCTAGACACAAAATTCCACTTCAGGTGCATTCCTTGGCTCAAACCAAACAAAAAAGCCTCAAGAACCATTAAGCTCCGCCTACTTAGATTTTTTGCTAATTTGCATAATATGCAAAACCTACTTTTTTATACTAGTCCCTGGTTTTTCATCGGATCACCACAACCTTGGTGTCAAAATATTCAGGAGAATCTCATTATCAAAGTTGCTTAAAAACATTTTGAGATTTGCATACAGTCTGGTTGTCACATGTCAATCAATAGCTCCAAGGCGTGGTCAAATTTACTTAAACAGCCATATCTCAGCAACGCTTTGACGGATCTTCATAAAATTTTAACCGTTGTTAGGGCACATGACTCCGAGGCCATAGGTCAAAGCTGGCCACGATTGTCCAATAGGGGGCGCTATAACATGGGAAAAACTGTATCTCAGAAACCATTAGTCACATCAAGCCAAAACTTTACAGGCATCATCAGGGGCCCAAGTGATATCAAGACACACAATGATGACATCATCACTCAAAAAACATGGCCGCCATGAGCCAATTAATTTTTATTTGAATTAATTGGCCATTTGACAGACTTACCATTGGCCAAACAACATGAAACCTTACCACTGTGCTTATCTCAGGACTATGTGTCATGCTGTGCAGTTTTGAAACATTTGGCCACTAGGTGGCGCTATTTGTGAAAATCATGCATAACTCCTCCAAATTTTCACTTAGGAACATGCAACTTGTTTCTTTTTATTCCTTGCAGTAGACCTGACAACTTTGCAATTACAAGTCCTATTAAAAAATGCATACTTTTGTCACATTCATCAATTGTTTGAAAATAGCTATTTACAAACTAGTCATAGGAATTTGATCCAATTATGGGAAAATTGCTATGAGCATAATCAGTAGACTCTGTAGGTAAAGAGTAATTAAAAAAATGTTGGATTTTTATTTTTCTGATTGGTCCATTTTTGCATTATATCATTGTGGCCATGCCATATATGACCTATATTGCTATAACTCATAAACCATGTATGCAATCAACTCCCAATTTGAAAGGCTTTTATATCCTGAAGTCCTTGTGAGGTATGCCAAGTTTGGTTCAAATTGGCCTGTCGGGGGCGCTACAGTACCCAAAAACCTAAGAAAACATAAAAACTCATGCTGCAATCTTGTTATGCAGAATACAGACAAGTAATTGGTCTTGTATGATCCAGATCAATAAGTTCTATAACATTGCAATTGCAACTTATAACAAAAAGTGCACTGCCTGACCAGAAATGAACCTTTTAATTCACCAAAATGTCATATTGCATTACTGAGATTAATGAGATATCAGTATGGTAGTACTTGGGCTCCATCTAGTGGCCAAACATCGGAACGGACTGAAAACTATTTCTCACATGAAATACCACACAAACACACACACAAAGCTGATCTCAGCATGTGATTTAGTTCTGTGATTTGAATCATTTTGCCAATACACATTATTTTGATCCTTTTGGGCCTTTAGTGCCCCAATTGAAAATTTTTTTGCACATTGATTTATTTGTGCATTTTTTCCACTCAAACAGCTTCTTTTGGGTCTAAAGGACCTATTGGGTCTATTGCCTATTGAAGCCAAGTGGCCTATTCGTGTGTGAACCCGCCAATTGCCGCTTGCGGCTATATTTATTATTATTATTTTTCCCCCTGTAAAACGCATACTGCAGCCTAGACCGTAAGGCCCAGAAAGACCAAACTTGCCAGCAAGGTGCAGCAGGTGTGCAATGAGAGAAATAGAGACAGGGAGCCACATTGGCCTGATGGTGGCGCTATAGCGCACCATTTTGCGTTTTGGTCCATATCTCCCAAACCGTAGGGCCTAGAAACAAAATTCCACTTCTGATGGATTCCTTGGCTCAAGACAAACAAAAAAGCCTCAAGAACCATTAAGCTCCGCCTACTTAGATTTTTTGCTAATTTGCATAATATGCAAAACCTACTTTTTTGTACTAGTCCCTGGTTTTTCATCCGATCACCACAACCTTGGTGTCAAAAGATTCAGAAGAATCTCCTTATCAAAGTTGCTTAAAAACATTTTGAGATTTGCATACAGTCTGGTTGTCACATGTCAATCAATAGCTCCAAGGCGTGGCCAAATTTACTTAAACAGCCATATCTCAGCAACGCTTTGACCGATCTTCATAAAATTTTAACAGTTGTTAGGGCACATGACTCCGAGGTCATAGGTCAAAGCTGGCCACGATTGTCCAATAGGGGGCGCTATAACATGGGAAAAACTGTATCTCAGAAACCATTAGTCACATCAAGCCAAAACTTTACAGGCATCATCAGGGGCCCAAGTGATATCAAGACACACAATGATGACATCATCACTCAAAAAACATGGCCGCCATGAGCCAATTAATTTTTATTTGAATTAATTGGCCATTTGACAGACTTACCATTGGCCAAACAACATGAAACCTCACCACTGTGCATATCTCAGGACTTTGTGTCATGCTGTGCAGTTTTGAAACATTTGGCCACTAGGTGGCGCTATTTGTGAAAATCATGCATAACTCCTCCAAATTTTCACTTAGGAACATGCAACTTGTTTCTTTTTATTCCTTGCAGTAGACCTGACAACTTTGCAATTACAAGTCCTATTAAAAAATGCATACTTTTGTCACATTCATCAATTGTTTGAAAATAGCTATTTACAAACTAGTCATAGGAATTTGATCCAATTATGGCAAAATTGCTATGAGCATAATTAGTAGACTCTGTAGGTAAAGAGTAATTAAAAAAATGTTGGATTTTTATTTTTCTGATTGGTCCATTTTTGCATTATATCATTGTGGCCATGCCATATATGACCTATATTGCTATAACTCATAAACCATGTATGCAATCAACTCCCAATTTGAAAGGCTTTTATACACTGAGGTCCTTGTGAAGTATGCCAAGTTTGGTTCAAATTGGCCCGTCGGGGGCACTACAGTACCCAAAAAACTAAGAAAACATAAAAACTCATGCTGCAATCTTGTTATGCAGAATACAGACAAGTAATTGGTCTTGTATGATCCAGATCAATAAGTTATATAACATTGCAATTGCATCTTATACCAAAAAGTGCACTGCCTGACCAGAAATGAACCTTTTAATTCACCAAAATGTCATATTGCATTACTGAGATTAATGAGATATCAGTATGGTAGTACTTGGGCTCCATCTATTGGCCATACATTGAAACGAACTGAAAACTATTGCTCACATGAAACACCACACAAAAACACACACAAAGCTGATCTCAGCATGTGATTTAGTTCTGTGATTTGAATCATTTTGCCAATACACATTATTTTGATCCTTTTGGGCCTTTAGTGCCCCAATTGAACATTTTTTTGCACATTGATTTATTTGTGCATTTTTTCCACTCAAACAGCTTCTTTTGGGTCTAAAGGACCTATTGGGTCTATTGCCTATTGAAGCCAAGTGGCCTATTCGTGTGTGAACCCGCCAATTGCCGCTTGCGGCTATATTTATTATTATTTTTCCCCCTGTAAAACGCATACTGCAGCCTAAACCGTAAGGCCCAGAAAGACCAAACTTGGCACCAAGGTGCAGCAGGTGTGCAATGAGAGAAATAGAGACAGGGACCCACATTGGCCTGATGGTGGCGCTATAGCGCACCATTTTGCGTTTTGGTCCATATCTCCCAAACCGTAGGGCCTAGAAACAAAATTCCACTTCTGATGGATTCCTTGGCTCAAGCCAAACAAAAAAGCCTCAAGAACCATTAAGCTCCGCCTACTTAGATTTTTTGCTAATTTGCATAATATGCAAAACCTACTTTTTTATACTAGTCCCTGGTTTTTTATCGGATCACCACATCCTTGGTGTCAAAATATTCAGGAGAATCTCATTATCAAAGTTGCTTAAAAACATTTTGAGATTTGCATATAGTCTGGCTGTCACATGTCAATCAATAGCTCCGAGGCGTGGCCAAATTTACTTAAACAGCCATATCTCAGGAACGCTTTGACCGATCTTCATAAAATTTTAACAGTTGTTAGGGCACATGACTCCGAGGTCACAGGTCAAAGCTGGCCACGATTGTCCAATAGGGGGCGCTATAACATGGGAAAAACTGTTTCTCAGAAACCATTAGTCACATCAAGCCAAAACTTTACAGGCATCATCAGGGCCCCAAGTGATATCAAGACACACAATGATGACATCATCACTCAAAAAACATGGCCGCCATGAGCCAATTAATTTTTATTTGAATTAATTGGCCATTTGACAAACTTACCATTGGCCAAACAACATCAAACCTCACCACTTTGCATATCTCAGGACTATGTGTCATGCTGTGCAGTTTTGAAACATTTGGCCACTAGTTGGCGCTATTTGTGAAAATCATGCATAACTCCTCCAAATTTTCACTTAGGAACATGCAACTTGTTTCTTTTTATTCCTTGCAGTAGACCTGACAACTTTGCAATTACAAGTCCTATTAAAAAATGCATACTTTTGTCACATTCATCAATTGTTTGAAAATAGCTCTTTAAGAACTAGTCATAGGAATTTGATCCAATTATGGCAAAATTGCTATGAGCATAATCAATAGACTCTGTAGGTAAAAAGTGATTAAAAAAATTTTGGATTTTTATTTTTCTGATTGGTCCATTTTCCCATTATATCATTGTGGCCATGCCATATATGACCTATATTGCTATAACTCATAAACCATGTATGCAATCAACTCCCAATTTGAAAGGCTTTTATATCCTGAAGTCCTTGTGAGGCATGCCAAGTTTGGTTCAAATTGGCCTGTCGGGGGCGCTACAGTACCCAAAAACCTAAGAAAACATAAAAACTTATGCTGCAATCTTGTTATGCAGAATACAGACAAGTAATTGGTCTTGTATGATCCAGATCAATAAGTTCTATAACATTGCAATTGCATCTTATAACAAAAAGTGCACTGCCTGACCAGAAATGAACCTTTTAATTCACCAAAATGTCATATTGCATTACTGAGATTAATGAGATATCAGTATGGTAGTACTTGGGCTCCATCTAGTGGCCATACATTGAAACGAACTGAAAACTATTGCTCACATGAAACACCACACAAAAACACACACAAAGCTGATCTCAGCATGTGATTTAGTTCTGTGATTTGAATCATTTTGCCAATACACATTATTTTGATCCTTTTGGGCCTTTAGTGCCCCAATTGAACATTTTTTTGCACATTGATTTATTTGTGCATTTTTTCCACTCAAACAGCTTCTTTTGGGTCTAAAGGACCTATTGGGTCTATTGCCTATTGAAGCCAAGTGGCCTATTCGTGTGTGAACCCGCCAATTGCCGCTTGCGGCTATATTTATTATTATTTTTTATTTAGAGCACCTTAAACAGGATCCCGTTCTCATTCAGGACTTTTTTCCACTTCAAAGTAAAAACCTAAAACACTCAGATAAATGAATAAACATGGTAGGTTGGATTTATTCAGCTTTTATTTATTTACTTATTTATTTTTTTATGAAACGTTAGAGAACATTAACCGTCAGTGCGCATTGCGCATATCGAACTGTCAGACAGGCACTGCAAAATGTCAAAAATATTTTAAATAAAATATGCCTGCCTGAAAATATAAAAATAAATTGCCACACAACAGCAAAAAAATACAAGGAAAGGTTCAAGTAACGGGGTTTAAAACAAACAACAACAAAAAATGTTTATAGGCCTACTTGCCGAGACGCACCGCGACGAGACGATTGAAACGACAAACGTTTTTTTTCGCCTTACGCGTTTTAAATGGTATGCCATGTTGGTTGTTGTTGTGCGAAATGAAAGACGTTGATGACATAACTTGCACTTTACTTTGTTTGATTCATCTTTATGTTTTTCTAAATACTTTCGAAGTTTTTTTAGTAGACATTATAATCTCGGCAGATGCTGAACGTATTCTGTAGCGTGTTCAGCTCCGCTCGTTTGGATTGTGCAACAGCAGGGTGTGATTTATTAATGTGTAGTAAGGAAGATGCCTATTGTTAATGTGCAAACATCATTTTTAAATATTTATTAACAGAAATTCGGATGATTTTATTTGACAAAAGGCTATATATACGAAATACGATATATATATATATACGAAAACAAAGACATTTCATGTAATAACTAATGCTTAGCTGCATCCTTGGGCACCCCCATGCAGTTAGAATGGTACATTCGACTATGAAGTTCATAGTTGACTAGGGGGTATAGTCGACTATAGTCGAATCAGCGACTATTGCAGGTCACCCCTAATATACACTGTACTGCATCATACTGTATATACTGTATGTACTCTTTACTGTGTCATACTGTATATACTCTGTACTGTATCATAGTGTATATACTCTATGATACAGTTCAGAGTATTTGCAGTATTGTAATGTTCTAGCCACATGCGGATAAGTGGACAAACACAAAAGCTGAGAGAACAAGGTGTAGTGTGAAGAACGCAGAAGACTTTTCACTTCCGTGCTCTGAGGGCCTACTGTCATAATCACAGGAAGTGCATTGTCTCACAAAGTTTGAAACTAATCGTCTCTGGTCCTTTAAGGTTCCTGCAGCATGAAGTTTATGGCCTCATTTATGGCCTCCTCTGTTTACCTAAGAACATAGGTTTAGGGTTAAGTAAAGGCTAACATCTGTTTAGTCGTGAGTTCGTTTAAACTCACGTAATTTGCTCTAACGCGTATAGCGAAGTTATCTTGCCACGCGCGTTTGTTTGTAGAGTTAGGATTAGTTCCGTCTTCAGAAGAAATTAATACAACTACTCGCATCCCTAAAGACTGGCAAATGAGCACACCTGTCTAAGTCCACGAAGGCCTGGATTACTGAACCAAGTGGACAGACACCCGAAACAGATTTATTGTAAATGTCACACACAAACAGTGTGAGTCATGTCATGGTCTGGTGGTTAGGGAAGCTTGAGACTCAAGTCTTGTGACTGGAGGGTCCTGGGTTTGATTCCCAGGCCTGAGGCCATGACTGAGGTGCTCTTAAGCAAGGCACCTAACCCCAACTGCTCGCCGGGCTAGTGCTGCCTACTCTGTTAAAAACATCCTCTTGTTACATTGTTGCTACCCCTTTGATGAGGATTTCGGATTTACATGCACCCGAGAGATTGGCCTAAGAGTGTGGGTTGGCAAATCTCAGGAAGTACTCCAGCGTATAGATACCAAAAGGTGATTTATTGTGTGACGTGAAAAAACAAACAAAACACTGTACAACACAAAATTAAATGGAGATATAAATATATACACTATTCACAGTTGGTGGTTCCAGCTACAACAAAACCAATAAACAAAGTCAGCCGTGAGGCTATAACTTCTACTATAAAGGCTGCTAGTAGTTACCTACATACCACAGGAGACTCTCTGAATCAAATCTCCCACAACTCTTATACTCTAGGCTCCGCCCCGGGCCAAACCATTGTACTTTAATTAATCCATTATTTTCTTACAGTACCTGTAACAAACACAAATCATGACCCCCCTTCCCTCTCGAACCAGTGGATCCTCCTGGCCCAGAGAAAAGGGACCCCTGCTCCAGCCGGCACTCTTTTAATACCCGTCGACCCTACAAGATCTCCGCTCAGTATTCTCCTCTGTACTTCTCAGATTGTACACCAAAATCTCTATAGTCCCTTTAGGACCACCTTAAAGTGGGTGATGGGGTATGCTGGTCACCACATCACACCTCTGTTCATCTTCATATTTTTGTTTTGCATTTTTTCCCTGCCATTTTGAGAGCAAACTTGACACAAATTGTTTATTGAAATTATCTTGTCCTGACTGGGAAGCAGTGTTTTATCTCACGCACATGCGCGTTTGACTAAAATACCGGGGTGAACTCAAGCTAAGCGAACAGCACATTAAAAAACAAACACAAACTTCGATATAAACATAAGTCATGATATGCTTCAGGACTTTGGCACGGTTGGAGGAGGTGGGCCACGGCACGGCGAGGTTGCTCATACATGCGTACATGCACACTACGAACTCTGTTATGTATGCAACTGTTGTTTTCTAGGTCAAAAGTGGATAAACTTCGTTATCAACACTCGTTACAACGCCACTGACCTGCGCTCGCTTTTAGGAAGAAGAGAACAGACAGCGGCAGTAGTTTTGGCATGGATTAATTACTAAACCAGTTAGTAAATGTTGTAGGTTTGCACGTACAGACTAGAATACATTATCACAAGCTCTTCCTGCTTAAGGCTTTACTTTAAATAAGCACTGAACAGGTCATATAAATCCTCCAATTCAAATAAATAATGAAGTATAAAATATTTGTATTTACATTTCAATTAGTAATAAATAAACTACAATAAACAATATGGAAAAAAGTTTTTATAAATTAGATTCACCCCTAGGAAATCCATTCATTCACATAAAAAATTGTACAAATGATTCTAGTTTAGACTTTGAAAGATCTATTATTAAATGCCCCTTTTCACTTTTCTATAGCCCACCCCCCCTCCCCCTTTTATGTTATTTTACTATTGAGATACGGCACAACTTGACACCTACAGGTAAAGTTCTCCTATGACTCTGCTATTATTGGCTATATCTCAGATAGAGATGATAGTGAGGACAGAGATCTGACTTTTGAGCTTTGTAGAAAGGTGCTAACCAAGGAAATGGTGGTATATTTCTGCAGGACAAAGTTCTCTTCACCTTCCCCGGTGAACATTCGCTGAAAAGATATTGAGATGGTCAGAGGTTACAAGTACGTGGGTGTTCAACAGAACAATAAATTGCACTGTACACACACACCCAGTACAAGAGACCAGAGCAGACTCAACCTGCTGAGGAGGTTTCGTTCTTTTACTGTAGAGGGTTTGCAAATTAATTCTTAACAACTCTGCAGTCATCACCACGACAGAGAGAAAAAAACTGAACAAGTTGATCAGGAAGGCAGGTTCTGGTCTTAAGAGTGTTACATCTTAGAGTTACAATGTTTGCATGATCTTAAAGTGTTACATCCCATTCCTAATCCATACTGTTCAATATGACGTTGGTCCACCCTTTGCAACTAGAACAGCTTCAACTCTGATGGGAAGGTTGTCCAGAAGGTTTAGGAGTGTGTTTATGGGGAATTTTGACCATTCTTCCAGAAACACATTTCTGAGGTCACACACTGATGTTGGATGAGAAGGTCTGGCTCACAGTCTCCGCTCTAATTCATCCCAAAGGTGTTCTATCAGGTTGAGGTCAGGACTCCGTGCAGGCCAGTCAAGTTAATCCTCACCAGACTCTGCCATCCATGCCTTTATGGACCTTGCTTTGTACACTGGTGCATGTGTAGGAGTGCCCGGATGTGTTCCTGTGGGTGAGGCAGGATCTGGTGTTCCTCCATAAAACCATAGGGGGCAACAAATGGTGGTTTACCTCAAGAGGTTCCCATAGCAATGGGATAAAACTGACCATTTGTATTTTAGTTATATCAGTGTGTTTGTGTGGCATGTTTAGTCTCATTTTGTAGCTTGTTGTGTACTGGGAAAGGTTATGCTAACAGTTCCATCACTCCCTGAGATGGTTTGTAGACTTCACCCCAAAGGTGTCAGTCCTGTGTGGAAATGCACTCTGTATGCAAATGTACTCTGTTGTCTTTACCAGCAACCTGATTCCCATTGGTTAACCTGGTTTTGTGACTGCTGTCCCTTTGAGATGCTGGGGGGGTATAAAAGGAGAAGTTTGTGGGTACAGGGGGGTCTTGCTCTCTTTTCTTCCACTGGGCTCTTTCATCCTCTTCTGGGTTCTTCTCCGTGAGGCAGCCTGCACCGGTTGGTAACTCTGTTTTCATTAGGTATGATTATGGTTATTTCATCTAGTATGGTTATGTTCTTGTTTTATATTTTGTTGGTTATTGAATAAATCTGGTTAATTGTGTAGCCACGGTCTTCCTTGATTATAGCTATACTGGGCCAGATGAGCTCATTATTAGTATCAATTAAAAGGTAAATCAATACTAATACCAATGATAAACCTCTGACAAAGCAGGCTATTGTTTATAGCAAGGTACTTTATAAAGTTGTTTAGGTTATATTGTATAACCTGCACTAATCTATTTGAGAAGTGAGTTATTTTATATTCTTACCAACTATAATTTGGAGTCAGATATTTTATAAGTTTTATGCACGTCAATCCTTCTTCTGCAGCTATTTCCATCCTTGGTTGTAGGCAAGCAGGTAGGTTAGTCATATCTCATAACTAAAACCCCTACACACACAAGCAGGTAGGTTAATTAAATCTCATAACTAAAACCCCTACACATGTTATTGTCCAAAATGTCTAGGTATACTGAAGTTTTCAGAGTTCCTTTCACTGGAACTAAGGGACCAAGCCCCTCCTGAAAAACAACCCCACACCATTATCCCCCCTACACCATACTTTACACTTAGCACAATGCAGTCAGACAAGAACCGTTCTCCTGGCAAACATCTAGTCCTGCACCATTTATCTATCTTTTTTGTCTGTCTAGCTCCACTGACTATAGTTCCATTGTTGCACGATTTTGCCATTTGGCAACACACCTAATTTATTATATAAAAAGACAATATTATCATAATGTAAACTTTGTTCCAATAAAATTAAGTCTTAATGTCCTACATGATCTTTCAGTATATTTTTTTATGCTGTAAATGGATGAAAAATTGGCAAAATTTTCTTCAGGTGACCTCAGTATGGGAACAGCATGGGAAAGAGTATGACTTTGGAAGGGATAAATGTCATGTGTTTCCCCAGTTCTTAGCTTACATTTCACACCTAGCTTCCACCTAATAATAATAGTTCTATGTAATAGTTCTTCTATAAGGCATTTTCCTCCATTTTCATTTACTTTAATAATTGTAGCTTTTGGGTTGTTTAACATTGGTTTAAATGGCATGTGGAGTTTTCTCTTTCATAGATAGTTTAACTTCAGTTGGTTTGTCCTTCCTCTGATTCAGTTAATAGCTTGATTAACTCTCTGAACCGAAACCACGTTTTCGACCTTATGCGTCGTATGCATTACAATGTTAGATTGTTGCAAGTTTCCCCGTTGAGGGATTAATAAAGGATTACCTTATCTTAATATTTATCGATCAATAAAATCTGCATTGATTCATTAAACCAACTACTGTGGCAAATATATTTCAACCAGTGGTATAGGGTCACTTCACAGACTCTGAGCTTCACCTTCGGTGATGAGACTGATATCATCATTTCATCTATTCCAGTTATTAAATACATGTTTCCCTGAAATTCCAGGGTGGTGCCCCTTATAAGAAGAATTACACTGATGCTTAGGGCATAGTGACATACAAACCAGCCAGATTAACACTAAACACAATAACTTTCAGTACAAATAGTGACATACAAACCAGCTAGATTAACACTAAACAGAATAACTTTCAGTACAAATAGTGACATACAAACCAGCCAGATTAACACTAAACAGAATAACTTTCAGTACAAATATTTACATACAAACCAGCCAGAATAACACTAAGCAGAATAACTTTCAGTTCAAATAGTAACATACAAACCAGCCAGATTAACACTAAACAGAATAACTTTCAGTACAAATTGTGACATACTAACCAGCCAGATTAACACTAAACAGAATAACTTTCAGTACAAACACGTGAAGAGACTTAATAGACAGTACGATAGACACCAGTGATCAGTTATGACAAGTTCACATTGGAACAGACACCAGGCAGCATATCAAACATTAGGACAAACGAACACCGAAACAGACTAAAGGTAGAGACAACGAATAAAGGAAAAACTGAAACTAAGAGTAACACAAGCGCACAAAATGTAGAGGGGAAACAGGACAAATCTAAGGACTTACCTAATCTACCGACTTCACTGAAGAACACAAGGGGTACCAGACTGTGGGAACTAAACAACATAGAGGAAAACAGAACACAAAACTGATAGAGAGGACAGAGAGGGACTAAAACACAAACCAGAATACAAAGGGAATAAATACAGAAGCAAGAGTCCAGGGAAACTGTCAAACAGAGGAAACGCAACAGGAGAACAACAATCAATGAGCGTCCAGGCTGGAGTGAGAATGAGGGGTTTAAATACACGATAAAGTACGACGCTGAAGTTGGTTACTTATTCGCAGTTTCAGATTCGTTTGGTTACTTATTCGCAGCTTTTTATTCGGCGGCTGAAGTTGGTTCCTTATTCAAAAAGGGTGTGTTCACGATGCGTGTTTGCTGTGCACTTTGTTTAAAAGAGGTAGATTAAACAAACAAGCATAGGAGCATACATTAAGAGGTTATTGTTTCCCATACTGATTTTGTGAAAGTAGTAAAAAATATTAAAATATAATGAAAGCATTCCTTTTGTAAAATGGTTTCTATTTCAAATCGTTCCAACTGTATGCAATTTGTACATGATGACTGAATATGTAAGGAAACATATTCTTAGATTTGGAAACTAAAAACACAGAAATGCTGTTATAGAACACAAATGAATCGGAAGAAGAAATACCAGCACACAACATGGCATATTGAGCAGTGGGCATATAGGTGAATAGATTTAAAGGGGCAGTTTCAGAGGCTTATTGAAGGTCTTATTGATGGTGGGCCAGATAAATATCAAATGCATCATGAAGAATGCGTTATTTATCAAGTATGTACGTTTGCATCCATATATACATCCATTCATCCTTTTATTGATGCACACATACATCACACCATTGATTACTGCATCCATTCAGTGTGTGTTTAGTGGAGGATCCATTGTTCTTCCTGATTTGGTAGACAGCGCTACCTCGTAACTGAAGGGATTTAAGGTGTAAGTGTGAACAGGTTTATGACAGTCTGTGTCCTTTAAAACAGTGTTGAACACACAGCATTTATATCCTACTCATAATGTGCATCTTTGTATAAAACAATTATCACAGGTGTTGTTCTATTTCATATATGGAACAGCTGCCTCAGAGTTTAGCAATGATAACAAAGATTGTAACGGTGGTTTTACATGTACAGTACCACTGCGCATGCGCGCTCTAGTTGTGTATCCTGCGTGTGGGACTGCGAGCTAGTTGTAGTATAGCCTCCGGTCTGCTGTGTCTACTCTGAGTTACCTGGACAGTAATGGTGAGATGCGTGGGTGACTTTTGTCCTATTAAACACCACCTTTACCCTGCATAGAGTGTGTCCTGTGTGTATTAATACTTATAATATATTTTTTAACATTTTGGGATTTTATCATGTAAAAAAATCATAAAATATATATTTTCTCCAACGATCGAATTCTGCAGACAACCGGCGAAAAAGTGAAGACCCGCAAATTTTTTTCCCCATTAATATCTAATAAAAACCCACGAAAGCGAAGCGCTTTTGTGAATATGTAAAATTAAGCAAATGAAGTTCCCTAATGTCAAATATCTTGAATCTCATGAAGATATTCAAAGGCCCAGGGGCCATATAGGATATGAGCAGTGTTTAGAGTAAATAATGAACCTTTGATTTGAACACATGAAGGACGCTCTGAAGCATCAGTGTCCATTTAACGGGTAGCGCAGCACGGCACCTCCTCCCTGTCTCTGCGTCTCCGCGAGCCTCTGGGAAAAGAGTTTTGCAGCTGCATCTTTGTTCCTGAAGGGTGGATGAGCTGTGTAGACACCCCGCCTGCCTGCTCTCCTCCACCACCACCCCACCTGCCTGCTCTCCTCCACCACCACCCCACCTGCCTGCTCTCCTCCACCACCACCCCGCCTGCCTGCTCTCCTCCACCACCACCCCGCCTGCCTGCTCTCCTCCACCACCACCCCGCCTGCCTGCTCTCCTCCACCACCACCCCGCCTGCCTACTCTCCTCCACCACCACCCCGCCTGCCTGCTCTCCTCCACCACCACCCCGCCTGCCTGCTCTCCTCCACCACCACCCCGCCTGCCTGCTCTCCTCCACCACCACCCCGCCTGCCTGCTCTCCTCCACCACCGCGCGCACCTCCTCAGTTCCCTCTGGTCCGTGTGAAGTGTTTAAAAAAACTCGGCACCTGCGAGTCTGGGTCTCACAGCCCTCTCCCTCTGTCAGCGTGTGTGGGGTTTTCCTACTTCTGTGTCCCTGCCACAGCACCGCACGGCGCCCGGTCCTACCCGGGGCTGAAGCGGCGTGCGTGTGTCTCGTGGCCCTCCGTTCTCTCCATCCTCGGGCGGTGGGTAACTACTAGTTCTCAACCCCCCCACCACTACGTGTGCTCCCCTCCACTGGGGACAGGGCGGGCGGTGATGGGGAGGCCCCTGGGTGCTCTAGCTCTCATAGGACGATCTCCAGATTCACCAGAGGAGGGCGCCAGAACGCTTCCTACAGAGGAAAGTAAATTCCTGTTAACTACAGTTTGGTGAATTTAAGGTACATAAACTGTTCTTCAGTTGCTTGATGAATGTGATTTGTAGTAGTAAAACAAATTAGAACAAATAATTTGTTTTACTACTACTACTCACATTCACGGCGCCCGGTCCTACCCGGTTTAAATTGATGTCCACACACTCTGTCTGTATTGTCTATCTTTTTGCATGCTACTAACTAAGACAATTGCATGCAAGGACCTACAAGCACCTGGGAGATGGTCTGGTTTGCTGGTGGATGTACTGATGCCGGGGTTGGATGTGCCATTTCCACAAGAGGTCGTGCTGATGCTCCTACCTGAGGTTCACCATCTGCACCGAAGTGACTGTGACTACTTGGCTGGGGAACAAGGACCTTAAACATTATCTGTAGAACCAGCCTGCGCACCACGGACTTGTGCTAACGGGCCGCCCAATGGAGGATGGGTTCCCTTTTGAGTCTTGGTCCTCCCGAGGTTTCTTCCTAATCACCACCATCATAGGGAGTTTTTCCTCACCACTGTCACCTTTGGCTTGCTCATTAGGGTTCTGGACCCATACGATTGTAAAGCTGCTTTGTGACAACATGTGTTGTAAAAAGCACTATATCAATAAATTTGACTTGACTTGATTGAGCAATCAACTGAATAACAGTATATTTACCTCATTATTTTAATCCCAAACTCCCCCCTCCCCATGTATATGCCCCTGCTATAAAGACACACACATTTAAATTCTTACATAAACACAATTGTCAATGAGGTTCACCTGAAACACACTAGAGCATCATTGCTGATGCAGGTGTCTCTCCTCCTGTCCTCCAGGAACCCACAGTGTGGTTGAAATTCTGTAAACCCAAAATGGTGAGCACAATAATAGTCAGAAGCAGTTGGTTAATAAAGTAAAATGAATTTATTAAACAAGTATGAATTAATTTCAGAGACCCCTGTTACAAACACACAAGGCGTCTGCCACAGAGAGCTAATTCCCCCCTGGGAACTCTCATCTCTTATACTTCAATCCATAAGCACACAAGGTGTTCATGAGGTGATTAAATGAATATGATTGGATAAACTTGGCATGAATCACACATGATTGGTCAAATGTATATTGGCCCCTCCCCTCATGCCTCATCCACGCTTGGTGATCTCATGATGGTCTGAGAGCCGACGTGGCCACTTCCATGTCGAGACTAGGAGACCAGCTGGTGTCTTCAGTGAGGTCAGTTTAGGAACATTGAATTCCAGGAATGGACCGAGGACGTCCAGGGAAGACAGTACAATTCTAAGGCCTACTGAGCCATACCAGACACTGAATGACTTCAGTGTCCTACTTGACTAACACATATATAGGTAAAAAGCTCTAGCTTATACATCTGTCATGTGACTATAATGTTTAACATATACTGATAAAGCATAGCATCAAGGAAAACGTTTTTTATCAAGGAAAAATTTTCCACCACAACAGCACCAACACCACACATGGACAATGAATCAGGCAGGTCCCTCTTTGTCTTGGAGCATTTTAGTCCGTGCGTGTAGGTGTGTGTGTGTCCTGGTGTCTGGATGTGTGAACATATGGTGAAGACACACAGTCTACTCCATAATGACACAATCACACTAACACTCACAGCCATGGAGACTCATGTGTATGATCACGTATGGGTGTGTGTATGTGTGTGTGTGCGCGCGCGTGTGCGTGTCCTCTATATGAGACGCAGATCAGATCAGAAGAACTTCGGTGTCTCCACTGAAGTGGTCAGATACTGTAAGACATCACACACTATACACAAACTCAGTGTAAACACTGACTGTAGGGTCTCCAGTGTACATTGTGGATCCTTCAGTAGAGCAGAGAGCTGCTTCACTCCTGAGTCTCCTGGTTCATTCCAGAACAGATTCAGCTCTCTCATGTGTGAGGGGTTTGACCTCAAAGCTGAACACAGAGCAGCACAGCCATCCTCTATAATACTGCAGACAGACAGACTGTAGAGAGAAACGCAAGTTGTTGAGTGGGGGGGGGGGGGGGGCGAACACAGCGAGAAAAAAAAAAACAGATTTAAAGTGTGCAGAAACAGTCTGAATCGTGGTTTGAACTAACCTGTTTTTTTTTGCAGGGACCGAATATTAAAAAGAAGGAAAACCGGGAAAACCGGGACCGGTGGCAACACTAAGAACAATACACATTTATTTAGCACAGTCTGCTCTTTGCTCTTTTTGCAGTTCACTTCAATTAAAAAAAACACAAAAACTAAATAAAATACAAAATTTCAGTGCACTTAACATACACAAGCAGATAGCAGCATCACTATATTTTTGAGAATGAACATTCATAAAAAAATAAAACAGCAGTAGTTTGTACTCCTAGCAGTTTGTACTCCTGTCCCTGTGCTTTCACTGATGTCTGCCTGTAATTGTCAAAATGGACACAAGGGGTCAGAATGACGGAGCTGCCCACAGCATTGCCTGTGTGCATTGTGTAAATATCAGACTCTTGGGCTCATATATTGGCCAATGCTGATTATCTAAGAAATGCCAAAAATCTGACCGATTAATCCGATTATATCGGTCAATCACTACTCAACTCAACTCAAACTTTATTTATAGAGCACATTTCAAACAACCGAGGTTGACCAAAGTGCTGTACAGGATGAGAAGCTGCATTGGGAATAAAAGTAGGTCTGATAATGTCACAGTTCCAAACAATTATAATCAATAAACAGAAGCAGTGCAATGACATAGAAAATATAATAAATAAAACTACAAATAAATAAAACAAATTAGAATAAATAAAATAAAATATAAAACAAATCAGAGTTATCAGCAAAACGTCTATTTAACTATAATTAAAAGCCATGGAGAATAAATGTGTTTTTAAAGAAGATTTAAAAATCTCAAGAGAACCTGCAGATTGAATGTGCCCGGGCAGGTTAGCGCCCTCTAGTGAGACCGTCGGCGGGCCCAGCTCCTTTATGGCCTTATAAAACATATTAAACATTAATGAATCTCCGAACAAAAGCGATAAATTCAAAATTTCCTATCCCATCTACATGCCTACCGAGTTTTAGATGTCTACATGCAGCCGATCGCGAGATATCCGGCTTTGAAGTTAGTGACAAAAGTGCACCTCGCGGGGGGGGGGGTCTCCCAACATATCCGTTTAAAAAACATATTTATGATGTGAGATGTCTTAATGTTTTGTCACCTAAAAATTGTATACTAATAAGGCTTTAAGACCTTAACATTGTAGATCCGTTGTGGGTAAATACCTTAAAAAGCTTGCTCACCTCACTGCAAAATTGTGCCTAATCCACTTCCTGGATGAGACGCTCCGACAAATCTGCCCCCTACGCGTCACCGAAGCGTTTTGAAAGCTGATTTGTCCTTTTATTACAAAGCTGCAGCGGTTCTGCTTTGATTTGAGTAGTTTTTATTGGTCAGAAGAGGGTAGTGACTTTGAGTGACAGCTTTTACAACCTCTCACCGGCGAGGTGCGAAGGGGAGGGGGGTGGGCTCACCAATGAGCCTACTGAGACAATCTGGCGCCTTAGAAGTGATTGAAAGCTGTTTTAACCAATAGTTTACTTCCTTCTGAAGCTAACCAGCCCTCATTTGTCATGATTGGTGGATGATTTCTTTGTAACGAGGCTTCGTAAACTCTCTAGTCATTTCCAATGTGGGTCCGCTAGCATAGCAACGTAAGCTAACCTTTGCTAACCTAAGCTAAGCTCCCCAGAACACACTGTTCGGCGAAACTGAAGCAGCCGTGGATCATTTTGTTCGTTTTTATTTCGATTGTGGATACTTTTGAACATCACAGAAAATAAAAGGATTACTTTTGGTGGAATTTATTTCCATTTTTCGGATACGACGCCAACCCGGAAGTGGGAATGAACACCGGCTACGACGAGATTCAACGCACTCGTGAGTAAAAATGGATAATTTTACATAAGCGATTTTGTACAAAATATATAATCTAATACTAAACATTAGATTATAAACAGTATTGGAGCTTTTGAGTGCTGGAGTCTATGTATCGATGCTACCGGAGTTGGCGACGTAAGCTTAGCTTAGCCTGTCGGACTATATTGGACATAAATATCATAACGTTAATAATTGGACATGGAATTACTTCATTGTAATTTTCTGGTCTTTCTGTAATATGTGCAACGTTGTTGTTTGTTGTAGCTCCTCGGTTTCGTGTAAGGAATTTGTTAGCATGTTAGTTTAGTTGGCTAATGGTGTGTATGGGGTGTGGCATATTTGGACATGGGTGTGGTGCACTGGACACACCTTGGATAAAGCTGAATAACTTTTCAATGCTTGCATGGATTTGCTTCATTTTTTCTATGTTGTCAGAGATGCCCTGGTGAATTATATTTTCTTTTTCTGACTAGATTTGAATAACTATGTGAATATACATACTTTGTGAAGTTCAAGTTCAACACTGCATTCCTGACTTTCCGGGCATATTAGCATATGTAAGAGGCTCTAAAATAAAACACAATTATGGGAATATGATATTGAAGTGAATCAATGTTCCCCCAACTGTCTACTTCAGTTTGAGCCCTGAATGATAATTTTCCTATATGTACAACTTGAGATATCTAGTTTTAAAGTGAACTAGTACAAGAATCTGAAAAACTTAAAGAATGTCTCAAAATGGCCGCCACAGATAGTGCATGCAGTATCAAATCAAATCAAAGTTTATTTGTATAGCGCTTTTCACAACACATGTTGTCACAAAGCGCTTTACAGGATTTAAAAGGTTAACAATACTATGGGTCCAGAACCCTAATGAGCAAGCCAAAGGCGACAGTGGCGAGAAAAAACTCCCTATGATGGTGGGGATTAGGAAGAAACCTCGGGAGAACCAAGACTCAAAAGGGAACCCATCCTCCATTGGGCGGCCCGTTAACACACAAAATACAGACAAATACACAAGTCACACACAAATCACACAATCAGACTAAGTAAAGGTAAAAATGAAAGTTCTGGGTTTTGATATTGTCACTGTAAATGTCTGTTGATGAACGCCAGGCTTTCATTCCATGTCGGAGCAGCGATGCTGGTATTGTAGGCTCCGACTGCAATGTTACTCTCCAGGTGAACCTCGGAGAAAAGATACGAGATGTAGTAACTATGTAACAGATTAATCAAAGGCCAAACTAAACAGATGAGTCTTTAATCGAGTTTTAAACATTGAGACTGTGTCTGAGTCCCGAATAGAGGCAGGAAGATTATTCCACAGTTGTGGAGCTTTAAAAGAAAAGGCTCTTCCACCTGCTGTGATCTTTTTGATCCTAGGAACAGTTAATAACCCTGCGTCCTGCGAGTGAAGTGAACGCGCTGGGTTATATTGTTCAATAAGTTCACTAAGATAGTCTGGAGCTAAGCCATGCAGCGTTTTATATGTTAATAAAAGTATTAAAACAGTTTCGAGCTGTGTTCAAAGCTGAGTTTAAAGTTGTGTTTTGAGCTACTTTAGCTGTGTTTTGAGCTGTGATTTGAGCAGTTTAAAGACCCTCTGAGCTATAGGGGCCTTTTTCTACACCTGTGAAATGAAGTTCACTTTGTACCTTTAGGTGAACAATACTAAGGACAAGTGAGACAGTTTGTTTATTTCATAAACAGCATAACTGACATCTGTAACCATTAGAAATACGTAGTTCAGTACTTTATTTAGGACACATTTCTTTCACTCTTGTTCAAGTTCCCAAACAAACACCTGTTGCCCAACAGCCCAGAGCAAACGGAGCGCTGTGCCCCCTTTGACCACTAGATGGCGGCAGATGAACGAAATCAGATTGTAAAGACGTTGGTTATTTTCTACATCAGGGATGAGCAACTTCCATGATAAAGAGGGCCAACATTTTTTCAGCATTATTATTGGAGGGCCACATGACCATGCACTTCAAATAATTGGATATGAAAGACACTACAAATTATTCTCAATAAGAACACATTTTAAATTAATTCAGATCTGTATGTTTATTGCACCAACATACATCTATTTTCTGCATATAAATGCATTACATGTCCTTAACAAAACATTTGCTTAATAAAAAAGTGCAGAAAGGAATCTGAACTCCTTCATATCAAAGATCTGTAACGCGTAGCGCGCTGCGGAGCGAGGAGGCGGACACAAACGCTGAGAAGAGCGAGATTTAATAAGGGGAATTCCATAGGCGAAGTCGTTTGTACACGGGTCAAAACGGGAGAGCCGTCCAAGTGGTCAACAGGACAGGCAGGAGTCGTAACAGGAGAGCCATTCACAACGGAGAAACACAACGGAGATGGAAAATACCACAACAGCGATGACAGATAATCCACAAAACCGAACAAACCACAAACAACCGACAACGGGCGAAACACAGAGATACAAGTACACAGGACTAAACTAGACACAACTGAACACAATGACGACACGGGCGTGGCAGACAGAGGGAAACCAGGACAACAGACACGCAGGGCGGGATAACCGTGCAAGGAACAACACCGACACGGGAGAGGGGGGCGTAGCCCTACGTGACAAGAACAAAAAAGTCCTGCTCTATCGGTTTTTTTTCTTTTAGTTATTAAATAATTATTGATGTATTTGCGGGCCGCACTGAGTGAGGACGAGGGCCGTGTGTGGCCAGTTGCCCATCCCTGTTCTACATAATTTACAGCAGCGTTTCACATCAACACCGAACTTTTTATTTGTAAATGTTTTCCCTGTTGTAGGTCACGTGATTAAATTAAAGAAGGACCATAATCATCTAATGATGTAGGAGTCTAAAAACATACCTACATGTACAGTTATCCACACACACACACACACACACACACACACACACACACACACACACATTCATTCATAATAATCTAATGATGTAGGAGTCTAAAAACACACCTACATGTACAGTTATCTACACACACACACACATTCATTCATAATAATCTAATGATGTAGGAGTCTAAAAACACACCTACATGTACAGTTATCTACACACACACACACACACACACACACTCATTCATTCATAATAATCTAATGATGCAGGAGTCTAAAACATACGTACAGTGATTTTCATCTGGTGATTTGTGGACAAGAGAAACATTGAAATGATAAAGTGTGTATGGATGAACTGATGTCAATACCTGTAGTAAAGGTTAAATTATGGTCTACACTGGGCTTTACATGTTTAATTCATATATATTTAATACCTTCAGACTACATTTTATAAAGATTGGAGTAAAATACACAACATTATCTTCACACACACACACAGTTCCTGGTTCACTTTCATATTGCGATAATTCCACTTAATCCACCTCTCACAGTGTTGAT